>NW_021620584.1:2732062-2774657 GCF_004785775.1 Grammomys surdaster
GAGAGAGAGAGAGAGAGAGAGAGAGAGAGAGAGAGAGAGAGAGAGAGACTCACTGTATTGGAGAATCAGCACTCCCCTTTGACATTTCATAAGGTGTAAATCTGATATTAACACAGGACCCAGAGATTCACTCTTTGCTAAGCTGCAGTTGAAGACACCTGGAGCTGGAGGAACCCAGGAACCACATGTCCCTCCCTGGCTTTTTTATCCTGAGCACACTCTTGTCTATAGGATCTTTTAAATGTCTCTCTTTCCCAAGATTTTTTCACCAGAGACCCCAAACTCCAGTTCACACTGTTGAAAAATGCCAGTTTTAGTTCCCACTTGTGCTCCTTTCACTCAAAGAAGCCACCCTGTTAGGTAGCTCCCCTGGGGCCTGACTTAAGAAACATTATGTGTCAAAGAGTATCCTTTGACCCTTCTTCAAACATGAAGTGAGCACAGTGGGTTCATTTTGTTCAATAAACATCAGTTATTTTGCAAAAAGAAAAGACAGATTTCTCAATGCAATTCACTTCATTCACTTAGCAAATGTATACTAAGCCTGTGTTCTTAGGCCCTGTGGGATGCTGGGACACCCACTGTGAACATGAATGGCAAACTAGGGACACTGGCACTCCTCCCTGACCTGTGAGGCAAGTTAATGAGAAGTAGCTGAGAAGACTGCCCTGCTCAGCCTAGGCTGGTCAAGACAAAAGAGAAACTACTGCCTTGAGAGCTGAGTCACAGTTTGGCACCTCTGAAATGAGACAGACTGAGGCCAAGTGAATTCAACACACCTGTTTAGGATAAATAGCCAAACAATGATAATGTGATATTTAAGCACTGGCTGCAGACATTTTATCATCTGTGCCAGCTTGGAAGAAAGAAGACTCCACACTGGAAAGGTCATGGATACGCCTTCAGACATGAGCACACAGGCAGCAGCAGCCAGGTTTCCTTTAAATATGCTCTGCAAAACAATGGAACTCACTGAAGGCACGGAAAGTATATATAACTAGCCCCATCTTACTTTTCTGTGTAGGAAGCTTGCTCCAGTTAGACTGAGAATTGCTTCTACAAGCAACAACTAATTGTGTGCAGTTTCTGCAGTAGAGATTACCCCTTCCTTTGTGGTAGAAATGGTAATAAAATGAATAATTGATAATATTTCTTGAGTATTTTTTCTATTTGTGAAAGAGTTGTCCAGGCACATTATATGTATCATTCATTTTGTCCCCAAAAGTGGTTCAATTGCCTCTTACAGTAATAGGGAATCATCTTTAGAATGTTAATGGCATGTCCATGGTCATAGTCATAAGGGCTACAGCCAAGATTCACATTCATACCTATAGACCACACACTAAGGAATCATCTTGTAAAAACAAAGTAAAAGCAAGATGCTCATGGCAGCCTTTGTTCATGGAAATAAGCAGAGTTTAACTTCTGTCAGTGTGTGCTTCAAAACTTTTTACAATTTATATACAATTACGTTTGGTATGAGAACTGACTTGGTTTTATATTTCTTATTCTTCATTTGTTTACCACATTAATTCAGGTTCACATTATGTGAAGGATCCAGTTTCTTATTCATAAAATCGATATAATAATTATTATTGTCAGAAGAAATGAAAATCATTCCCATTAAGCACATCACACAATATAATTACATGGCTGGTACCCAAAGTTCCCTTTCCTCACGTTTCTTCTCTTCCCTCTGATAATCCATGTGTTTTTATGTCATAAATGATTAGAACTGAAGCTGCACACTAAAGTCTAAAATTTTCCTGCCCCAAGTAATGTTTTGGATAACAGCACTCCTTTGGGAGCCAGTAAACTGCAGGTTCCAGCCCAACCTCCTTGAAATCCATAGAAGGAGACTATCTAAACTTTTCAGGTGATTCTCATGGAGGTGGTAGCTGGAGAACAGTATCCAGAAGGGAGTTACTGAGGGAAAGAAAGCTGTGATTCAACTGCAATAAGAAAATGTTAGAATATTTATGTAATTAAATATTTATATTTAAGACTCGTTTTGAGTGTTTGATATTTATGCATGTTTTACAGTTAATTAGTATCAAGTTCACACACACACACACACACTCACACTCCAGCTCAAGGATAAACACTATCTTGAATAGGAAAAGGTATCAGAGTCTCAACCCAACTAGAAACCCCTTTCTGCTTCTCAAGGCTCTGAAAATCAACTTCCAGTGGCCCCCATAGTAGAGTAAATGGATGACCCTTCCCTGGTACAGCATTGTTTGGAAATTCTCCATGTTGGTAGTGTGTCTATTATTTTCCTTCTTTGGGAAGGATCAGTGGCTTCAGCAAGTGAGAAATTAGTGACTCAGCCCATATTGCATCTTACTGTATGTTCCTTTACCAGTGTGTTACTAACCGCTGAGAATATTCAAGAGTTGCTTCTTTGCATATTCTATCCTCTTGCCTGCCTATCTTCCATTACTTACTTTATTCCTCTGACTAAACAGAAACCATGGCCCACTACAGCTCAACTCACCCAGTGGATGTCTTCATATGTTACTCAGGATGGACAATAAGATGATGATAGTGAGTGAGGCCATAGACATGACTCAGTGCTTAAGAGTATTTGTTGCTTAAGAGAACATAGGTTCAATTCACACATGGTAGCTCCCAATGATCTGTAACTCCAGTTCTAGGGAATCTGACACTTGTATGTTGTACACTTACATGCACGCATGCAAAACAATCATACACATAAAATTAAATAATCAAATAAAAATACATTTTTAGAAAATAATATAGCTGAATTCTCATCTACAAGCCTCACTCAAATGGACCTGATTTACCTAGTCATCTCTCCACCCCATTTATCCTCCTTATTCTTCAAACCTCCAAAATGCCCCCTTCCTTCTCAGCCCTCAGCTCAAATAATATTTTGGTTTGGACCTCATATTCTGATACTTCAGTGCCTGCAATAGAATCAGATCATCTCTCATTCTAAATTCCATCCAGCATACACAAGGCTTCTGGCTCCCTGTCAATGTTAAATACAAATATTACCTTTTTAGAAAGTGCTCTTTCACCAAACACCTTATTAATCCTCAAAGCATCTTTGAGCTTAAAAAAATGTTTCTAGTGACATATGACACATGAGACCAGCTGTGGTTCCCATTTTCCAGACAAGGAAAATTGGGACATTCTCCTAAGTTCCTGATTCAAAAGCCTATTGTGAGTCTAGTCCAAGATAAAGGGTTTATTCCCTCTCTAAACCCCATACTATCTTTGTACCTGTGTTCTAACAAGTGGGAATCAAAAGATACAACACAAAGCTTTCTCCTCAGCCCCTGAATGATATGAGTACTGTAGCTGGTGGAGGACATGGCCCAGAATACAGGATCAGAGTTGTAGATTTGCATAGAGTCCAGTAGTTTTCCTCAGAAAGATCTTTAGAAGGTACAAAAATGCCCCAGATATGGCCTCCCACAAAGAACTTCCAGTATCTCAAAAGCCCTAAAGCATTATCCAGATGGAGTCAGACCAAGTGCAATCACCAAAGCCTAAAAAGAATACATATTTCTATGTTCTCACTCAACCCACTCAATCTGTATTTCCTACCACTGTGTTACACCCCCAAACCCACCTCATCATTTTACATAAAAGAAAGCAAATGTGACCTGTCTACATTCGTGGGCCAAAATGGGACAACTGTAGCCCATCACACTGAGTTATAATCTCAAATCATTCTAGATCAAATCTGCCTTGGTGAAATGCACATGATTATTAACAATGGCTGAAAAGCAGAGCCATGCTTCTAATTCAAATCTTCTCTTCAGTAAGGTGAGTGTAATCTAAGTCCCAAAAACAGCTACATCCCACAGTTCTCAATAAAGTGATTTCATCTTGAACAGGGATCTGGAAGGAGTGTATCCTGAGAGCCCTGTTATGTTTCAGTGCTTGTTTTGAGCATTCAAAAGGGCTGGTCCTAAATCAAGTCTCAGGCTTCAGGATGGTTTTGTATCAATCACATTCCTTTCTGTAGAATACATCGACTGTTTTGAGTCTCTCAAGACCTTCAGGATCAGGTGGACCCTTTAACGTAACTCTGGAAGCCACTCTTCCATAGCAAACAAAATACAAATGCAATCTCTTCTTGCCTTTTCTGGGTGGCAGGTTTGCACACAGGAGTCACAAAACTGGTGACATCTTTTAAAGAATGAGCCAGACTTGGTCTAGGAAACAGACTTGCTGACAAAATAAAGATGCCATCTGTGGGCGTGAGAGCTAGAAAGTACTCTTAGTTGTACTAACTTATAAGTCCCTGGGCATGTCTCTCCTGCTAAAGATTTGTCCCTGTAATTTTTGTTCTAAGTTTGGAAGCCTGGTTTGTTATTCCATTGCAAGTGAACTGAGTGCCTGTCTTCTGAGAGATAGAATCTCTTGGGAGCCTATGAACAATAACATTGCCTAGAACTTAGAAACTCACATGAGTATTAGTTGAGTTTGTCAACTGAATTTTACCCTTTCTGATATCTTTATTTTTTAGACAGCTTTTGACTTAATAGGTAAAGCCAATGTGAATTCTATCAAGTATTTGTTCCGTAATGGTTAAATATGTGTTATTTACTACAACTGTATCAAGGTCAGTGAAGTAGGATAGGTACAAACTAGGGGAGAATGCATATTCACTCTTATCATCCCCACTTGCAGAAGACAGTTTGTGATAGGGAACTCTCAGAGGTGTGGAGAAGACCAAGCATGTTGAGAATAATCCTACTTGTCTTTCCTCTGTTATCAAAGCCCTTCCCAACCCACCATAATTTGTCTGTTGCCTATTTTCTCTTCTCCTCACTGTACGGTAAATTCCTTGATGGTGGAGATCTTTGCTCTGTTCACTGATCTGCCTCAGCATCTAAAACAGCTCCCAGCATATCTGGAAATCTGGAATGATTTTGAATTCCAATCATCTTTCTTCTGGCTATTAGTATGATTTATAACAACTGTCATGTTAGCTTCAGACTCCTCATCTGTGAATCAGTTGTAAGAATTCAGCTTTCTAGGAGGAAAATGAATGCAACCAGAGATAATTTTAATTAAGATAAAAAAAAGACAGTCTCAAAAAGATAAATGTGTATTTTCTCTCATTTCTAGATTTTACATAATATATAAATATGTATTTATATATATATATGCACTTATATGTATATGTACATATATGTGCATATATGCATATATATAAACATATATATGCCATTTAACAAAAATGTCTAGGGAAACAAAGAACACTAATGGGCAAGATTCAGGAGAAAGCATTTGGCTGAGGAATATGCTTGTATAAAAATATGTTATAACAATAGAGTGAATATTGACTCTACACAGTGAAAAAAACACATTTTTTAAAGAATTTGGAGTTATTACAACCAGTAGAAACAAAACCAGAACAAAGATTTGTAAAACAAGTTGGTTATTAGCTGATGGCATTCATCCCACTGTGCATACCACAGTGTTAGCATATTACCTTAGTGTTAACATTTTTAAAGGCATAAGACCTAGGGAGGAGAACATGAATTTTAAGAAGCACACTGAATCAACCTTTCAAATATCTATTATATTGCTTTTCATCATGAATACGAGAAAACCCAGTGGTTTTCTTTAAACAAATAGAACTTTAAACAAATGGGGATTTGTTTCTTTCTGTTTTCTCAAATGATAAGAAATCTGGATGTGGCTACATAGTTTACTTGCTCATATTTGTAGTCTTCTGGATCATGGGTGGGTAAATAGCTATAATTTTGGTATGGTTTAGATGCCTTGTCCTCTTCCCAAGCCCCAGACACTTTCACTTGGTCTGACCAAGTGGTCTTCATTGTGATGTTGGAAGGTTGTGGAATTGCATGAGGTGAGGTCCAATGAAAGGACCTTAGGTCAATTGAGAGTGTACCACAGCAGGAATTCCAGTCTCCTTCTGGCTTCTTCTTTGCATGTCTTCCTTCCATACTTGCTCCCTTGATCTATTCCTTGTGGCTTGGGAAGGTTTTATCCTTCCCTCCTGTGGCATTGCACTAACAAGGAGAAACAAGGAGAAGGCTTCGGGTAGAAACTCACAAGTTTACCATAATTCATTTGTTTGAGATGGGGAAGGTTTGGGCATGAATGTCAAATCCATGCAAAACATGGATCTTACTTGTAGGAAATTTTAAACAGCTTTGTGAAAACTGGGATTTGTAGAATGAGATGGTCTTTGCTAGTGCAAACATTTTCATTTCCTTTGCTTCGGCTTCTATAAAGATTATTACATATCTCTTCAAGGGAAATATCTTGAATCCTTCCTCCCACAGGCTAAGCTTTGCTTTCTTTATGATACAAAAAAGCAATGGTAGTAGTAAAGTAGAAGCAGTCTAAATATTTACTGAGAACTTACTATCCATCTGACACCATGTTAAACACTATGAATTGGGTTATTTGAAATTCATGATGATCTTATTAAGTAAAACTCCTATCACATCTCATGTAGCCAAAGTTAAGACTCTGAAAAAAGGAAAGGAGGCTGTGAGGTAATTTCAGAAAGGGGTACAAAGGTACTTTATAGAGAACAGAGAGCATGGTACTTCCTTAAAGCAGGTAATTCCCTAACAGTAGAGACTTGAGCAAGGGTAAGATTCAAGGAAAGATGACAGTGGAAAAGAGAAAAGTCATTTTGAGAAAAAGCTGCATACCAACACAAAGAAGTGTGAGTTTCACTTTGGAACCAAATTGGAAGACATGGAAAGAATCTATACCCCTGTATTCTCATTTTGTAGATAGAAGAACATTTACAAGTCTACGCCAACCATCCAGAAAGAAGATATTGATTTGAGAACAAAGGGTGGGAGCAACAGTCACAAAAATTCATGAGACTGTAGGGTCAATAGCACCCCGGCCTGGGTGAGAAAGTGAAGGCCACACCCCCACTTCTATCACATCCATATCATTCATCTCATTTGACCATACTTCCCTTCAGTAGGTGCCAGGCTTTCTCCCATGTGTGGTGACAAAAAGTTCCAATACAGAATAAATGGCCTGGTCAAGGTAACACCAAATATTTGGTAAAGATGGAGCATCCATCTTGCCTTTTCAAAGACCAGTCCCAACCCTACCTTATCTCTGACCCTAAATTAGAAAATAAACCTCTGTCACCAACAGGCACTGTTTATCAAACATGACATATAGGATAAGTCATAGAGATAAGCTTTAAATTCTTCCCAATTTCTAAAGCCTTTGCAGTCTCAGCTCTTCTCTTGACTTTTACTTCATTCCTTTTTGGATAAATACTGTCTGGTGTATGCCTGATAGTACTTTCATTTTATACATATTCATGCATTTATGTCAAAGTTCTTCATCACTCATGACCTCTGACCTTGAGCACCACCCCACTTCACCCATCATCCCCTATTTGTCTCCCAGTGGCTGGGTCACCCATGAAGCTTTCATAGTTTCTCAAGCAGGATGGAAGAATGAGTACCTTCTTTTTACTTTGGCGCAGAGTGAAATCCTACCTTAAAAATGAGACCAAATTAAACAAGTTAGCTTTGAACTCATGTATGACTTCTGTCACCTCTCCAGGAGCTTTTTCAATCTCTGAAGAATGTCGTCCCTCCCACTCATATACATTCAATGCTTTCTAGCCAGAGCCTGAGTTTATCCAATATTTATGTCTTCGAAAATGACCTTGCCCTATGCTTATAGACTGTGCCTCAGGGAAGAGTGTGGGATCAGAGAAAGTCCTTGAACAAATAATTCATGCCACTTGAGGTTCAGTTTTCCCACCTCACACTGGGATAAATATGTCCACCTGACAAGATGGAAGTCACTGAATAAAATAAGCACATGCCTTGCAGATAGGATCTTGATGAACTATGATTTCCTTAGTTGGTAAAGGAGCACTAGGAATTTTAAATATGATAAAGATAGGTTTACAAATTAGTTGATTCATCTGTGTGTTGCATAAGACATGCTGATTTTTTTAGAAGGCATTTTATACTGATTTTACTTTAATCTGTTTATTAGATTCTATTTACATAACACAACCTATTCCTGGTAGTGTGGGGAGATGGATAGGAGAATATAGATAGGAGGACAGTTAGGTGGAATAGAAGGCTATTGAAAGATGACTCATTCTGAGGCAATATTGAGCACTGAGTTCCTGGGCTTAAGTCCTAACCCTCAGTATCTCAGAATATGACTGTATTTGGCAGCAGAACATTTGTAGAGGTGATTAAAGCAAAATCAGGTCAAGCAAGCAAGCTCTTCTCCAATATGCATGTTGCCCTTACAAGAAGGGGAGATTAGGAAAAACACATGCACAGAAAGAAACTAGGTGAAGTCACTTGCAAGCCAAGAGGAAGCCCCAAAAACCACTTTATTTTATTTATATTTTTATTTTTGCTAAATTGAGGTCATGAACTTTCAGCCTCCAGACCACCAGGAGGCATTGTTTTCATTATCATTTAGACCATCATCCTTGACTTTCATTTATTCATTCATTTATCAAATACATACAGCATAGCTACAGTCCATCATGTGTCCCCTGCTTTCATCCAACTTCCCATGGAATATATGATGTTACACTTAGACTTCTCAACAGCATCATATGATGCCACGAAATGAAAACAAAATGTACCTCATAGGCTCAAGTGTAGATCCCCAGATAGTGAAACTGTTTTAAGAGGTGGTTGAAATTTTAAGAGATGGGTACTAGCTGGAAAAAAGTAGGTCCCAGGGGCCATGCCATTGAAAACTTTATCAGGAGCTGGTTTCATTCTTGCTCTCTGCTTCCTCTTCACCTCAAATAGAACAATCCACTCAAACTACATGCTCATACTCTCGTGATCTTCTGCCTCATGTGGGCCCAGAGTCTGTGGAGTCAAGAACTGTAGACTGAAATGTCTGACAGCATAAGCCACCAGAAGTCCTTTTTCCCATAAGTTGTTTCTGTCATGGAAATGATAAAAGTCACTTATACTTAAAGATAAAGATTGCTATGGTTTCATTGTACAAAGAGATATACAGACTCTAACCGGCCAACTAGATGATATAATACCCATAATACTAAAATAGTCCTAGGACACTGTTTTAGTTAGGGTTTTACTGCTGTGATCAGACACCATGTCCAAGGCAGCTCTTATGAAGTCAACATTTAATTGGAACTAACTTACAGGTGTAGAAGTTCGGTCCATTATCATCAAGGCAGGAGCATGGCAGCATCCAGACAGGCATGATGCAAGAGGAGCTGAGAGTTCTACACCTTCATCTGAAGGCTTCTAGAAAATGACTGGCTTCCAGGCAGCTAGGATGAGGATCTTAAAGCCCACATCCACAGTGCCATGCCTACTCCAAAAAAGGACACACCTACTCGAACAGGGCCAAACTTTCTAATAGTGCCACTCCCTGGGCCGAACATTTACAAACCATCATATTCCATTCCCTGGCCTCCATAGGTTTGTTCAAACATATGAGTCTATGGGGGCCATACCTAGCCATAGCATAATAAAAAAAAAAGTACATTTAGTCCAACTTCCAAAGTCCCCATAGTCTACAGCAGTCTCAACAATGTTAAAAGTGCAAAGTTCAAAGTTTCTTCTGAGATTCATTCATTCTCTTACCTGTATTCCTGTATAAAGTTAAAAATATGGTACCAAAGCAAGAAAGAAAACCAGCTGAACAAACTCTAAACTCTAAATGCCACATCTTCATGTATGCTATCAAAGCATTCTTCACATCTCTGACTCCTTTCATTCTTGTTGACTACTGTTGGCAGATTTGGCATTTAGCAGCAACAAACTTCATTCTTTTGGGCTGGTTCAGCTCCCAATTAGCAGCTTTTCTTGGCAGGCATCACATGGCTTTGACACCTCTAGCATCTTGTGGTATGCAAGGCAACTTTAACTTTACAGCTTCTTGTTCCAATGTCTGGGATCTACACATGATCTTCTGGAATCCTCCAACGGGCTGGCCTCATATCTCCAGCTCTGCCCTCTGTAGCACTATAAGCTCTGATTGACTCCTCTGCCATTGCTGGTCTTGGTGATCATCCCATGGTACTGGCATCACTAATACATTGGGGTCTTCTACTGCAACTAGGCTTCACTAATAGCCTCTCATAGGCTCCTTTCATAATGCTCCTCATCATCTTTTCATGACCCTCTTTAGTCCTGGGCCATCAACTGCAACTGAGGTTTCACCTTCACTAATGGTCTTTCCTGGCCTCTCCCAGTGCCAAGCCTCAGATGTTCTCCATGATCCCTTCATACCTTCAAAACCAGTACCACCTAAGTGATTCTTATACATTACCAAGTCCAGCTGCAGTACCAGGAACAATTAAACAAACAGAAGTAGAAACTGAAAGGAAGAAGATAAATCTTCACAGTAAACATTCTCTAAGAGCCCCAACAAGCACAGGATGCTTTGAAAAAATCATGAAGAACCATAAACACACACACTGCTGGGATCTAAAAGCAGGTTATCAGAAATAATATATTCTCTTTCAGAGAACTGGCTATAAAGATGATGCAATGATTCTTGTTCTTGCAGAGGACACTGATTCAATCCTAGCATCCACATGGCAAGTCACAACTGTGCAAAACTCCAGATTCAGGATGTATATGATATACAGACATACATGTGAGTAAAACACTTATTCACATAAAATAAGTAAATCTAAAAACATAAAAATAAATGACTAAAATCAAGCACTGGTTACAGAAGTCTTGTGTTAAACAAATAAAGTCCCAGAAAAGAAAAAAAAAGAACAAATAACAACAACAACAACAGCAACAACAACAAAAACCCCAAGAAATTATACTCAAGCCAAGGAAACAGCTCAGTGGGTAGGTCTTTCCTGGTCTCTCACAGTGCCAAGCCTCAGATGCTCTCCATGACCTCTTCATACCTTCAACACCAGTACCACCTAAGTGATTCTTATACATTACCAAGTCCAGCTGCAATATTAGGAACAATGTTGGCTATCTCTGGAACACAGCTTTTTCATGCTCTCAGAAAACACTTCCCAGATTTCACCTCAGTGATGCTGGTCTCTTAAGCACCACGAATTTCTTAGCTCCAGCTAACCAGCATCAATTGTCCCAATAGTCCCTTCTAGTTTTGTCTCTAAACCCAGAGCCACCTGGCCATAACTTCCAAGTTCTGCTGATTTGTGGAGCTGGAGCATGGCCCCCTAGTTCTATTATTACATTATCACCAGCTTTCTGTTTTCAACCTCCTCCACTGCCTAACCTTGGCTGTTCCAGACCTTGCTCTGTAGTTTGACCTAGAACTCAGAGATCTACATGACTCTGTCTCCGGAATTCTGGAAGCAAGGTTATGTACCACCATACCTGGACCTAAATCTAGCTGGATGGGATCTTACCCAAGGTTACCACTCCTTTATAAGCTTGGTACGCTTGTTCAAAACACTCTTCATGAAACTCAACCAGAGAACAAAGTCTATGCTGAGCATTTCTGAGACTTCCTTTGTCAGTGCAATTAATCTGAGTCTCAGGCAGATTCCAGACAAGGTTAAAAAGGGGACACCTTCTAATAGTGTCACTCTTTGGGCTGAGCATATGACATCTGTCTCAGTATCTGAAATGGCTCAATTGATGAGTAGAAGACAGCAGTGACGATTCAGAACTTATAAACTGACCAGTCATAGTAGGGCCTCTTTTAGTAGCCACAGGAAAGCCTCCATTAGATAACAGAGCAAGATCCATGCCAGTCTTCCAGAAAGGTGACCTTAGGAGAAGAACTGACTAGAATTTGGCAAAATGGGCCCCTGTCAAGAATATAACTTCCATACAGTCATAGGAATCCAGGGCTAGTATCCATTTGTTTTGCAAACAGGTGTGGAGACTCTGGGCCTATCCTAGTTAGGTCCAAGGAACATTCTACCTGTCTGCTATATATAGTATGTTTACCATCCCTTTGCAAAACTATTATAAAGGTTAAAAAGCTACACTGACAATGTATTTTAATTTGACATGGAAGCCAATGACAGTCACTTCAGTTGAAGAGACATTAATATTTGATTTATAAAATTCCAATTGAAGTTTTCTTTGGTCAAATACTGACTTTGAAAACAAGAAAATGGCGTAAATTATCTCATCTAACATTTACAACATCCCAATGAGGCAAGAACTAACATTTCCTTCATTTGTTTAAGGAAATATGTGTAAAGGAAGTTAATTAGGTTGTTCACAATTCTACAGTCAGCACCAAGCAAGGCATAATTAGAAGGTGATTGTGTCCAATGCTACATTCTTGTGCTCAATTGTTATGTTCTACAACTTCCTAGATCAAGCAAACCCTGGAGAGGTGAGAATGCAAAAAAGACTGAGCCTGACGAGGAGTCCATTGGTTATTTTATTTCCCATTACCTTTTCCTTCAACTCAGCAGGTGACTCTTTTTTGAGGTAGTATTTTATAAAATTGGAACAAGAGCAAAGATTAACCATTCATATAGCCCTGAATATTGTTCTAACTCTCAGTCCATTGACTGCAGAACAGATTTGAAAAGGGACTACATCTATAGCAAGAATAAAAATCAATAGAGGATAAGTGGGTCAAAAGTATCTGAGACAAAGACGCAAACATTCCTCCAGAATGATTGAGGAAAACATGTACTAAAGTATCTGCAGGATTTCAGAGGTTCTGGAAGTTTCCAAAATTATACATGATACATATAAAGTCCAGGAAAGAGCTGCTAAGCAAACATAAAAGTGTCTCAAGAAAACATCAAGGTGATTTGGTGGAACAATACTATAATTTAAGCATACAGAAAACTGTTTATTCTACATTCTCTTATGTGTACAGTGGACATTTCTCCTTACATCTACTTAAGCTAGTTATGTGCTCTTTGACTAATCTGTATTGACTGAAGGCCCAGCATCAAGGTAATAGCAAAGATTAAAGGACAACTGGACTAGCAAAGGATTACAAAAAGGCCTTCCTTGGGCCGACTTTTCTGAGCTCTACTTCTCCCTAATTGCTTGATATTAATGGAAACAAAAAGACACCATAGACATGCCTGGAAACTTTTCTCCTGAGTGATTCCATTTCCTATAAGTGTATACTAACCATCACGTAGGCCTAACTCCTGCTATATATGACTGTGAACTAATTTGGAAGTAGACCCTTGGCAGACATAATCAAGTTAAGTCAGATGGGGATATGGTGGACCCTAATGTAACTGTGGAGTTCTCATATAAAGAGGAATTATGGAATATGGACACAGGGATGTTCTTTTTCATGGAAGAATAGAACACAATGTGAAGGAGCCAGTACTTAGGAGACATTCAGACACAAGCCAAGGAACATCTACTACCACAAGCAACTGTGAGAATCTAGAAAGAGGTGAGAAATGATCCTTGCATAAAAACAACACCATACTTAGCAAAGAAGCTAAAGACATATCCACTGCAAACTACAACACTTTGTTGAAAGAGGACACATGTGAATACAATAGGAAGGAACATCATATTAAAAATTACATTAAAAT
The DNA here is from genome assembly GCF_004785775.1 of Grammomys surdaster. NCBI lineage: Eukaryota > Metazoa > Chordata > Mammalia > Rodentia > Muridae > Grammomys > Grammomys surdaster. Next base: position 2,745,552 of record NW_021620584.1, read on the forward strand.
AATTGTTTGTCCACAGTGATTTCTAGACTTACTGTTGTCCCTATCAAAATCTCGGCAACTTTTTTCACAAAGTTGGGGAGTAATCCTAAAATTTAAAGCTATAAAAGACCCCAAGTAGCCAACATAATCTTAAGAAAGAAGAAACCTGGAGACCTTATACTACCAAACTTCATAGCATGTTACAAAGACAGGCTACATACTAGATGAGAGAAAAATGATGGCAAATCATGTGTCTAATAAAGAGTTAATATTCAAAATATATAAATAAGTCCCTTGATACCAAAATATATGAAAAACTAGCTTGATCATTAGTGGGCAAATGATTTGGATACCAATTTCTTCAAAGAAGCCATGCAAATAAAAATATTGAATAGACTTCTTCAAAGAAGATATGCAAAGGACAAGAATATAAAAGAATGCTCAACATCATTTATCATCAGGAAAATGTAAATCAAAACCACAATGAGATACTACCTAATATTTGTTAGGAAAATAATTATCAGGTACAAAACAGACAACACTAAGTGATGGAGTTGACTGGAATACTTGTGTGATGTTGGTGGAGAAGTGAAATGAGATATTATTGCAAAAAATTGTGAAGTTTTCTTACAAATTAAAGACAGGACTAGTAGAGATCCACCATTCCCAATTCTGGGTATTTATTCTGGGTTTTTGTTCCTAACATCAAATGGATAGTTTGTCTCCCATGTTTAACAAGAGGTGGAAAAAATGGATCTCCATGGAAAGATAACTACATAAAGAAAATATGCTATATGTATACCATGAAGTCTTATGCTTACAAAAGGAAATCAATACCCTCTGTTGTAATGCTGAAGAAACTTAAGGACTTTGTGATGAATGAGATGTATAGTCCATTCTTTCCCTAGAGGAGACATGAAAAATGTCTACCCACTCCTCTTAAGTTTCTAACAACAAATCAAAACACAGTATCAACACAATTCACCCTGGGGAACTAATGAGTTCATCATTAGTACTTGCAGATCTTGAGTAAAGGATTAGCAACAGATGCATGGTGACCCAAGGTAGCTGCAGTGGAAAGTCTTCCCACGGCATGGGTAATGCGTTTCCCATAGCCACATAGATGGAACTCCTCTCCTATAGCCTGTATACACTACTACCTTCCTAAGACCTGAGGCAATATGAAATTAGGGTATAACTACCTACAAATGGCTGGGAAGAATAACCAGAAACTCAAGGGAGAGTCCAATGACAGGGTTCTCCCCCTCTCCCTTTCAAGGAAGGAATGTCAATAGTTCATAGACCCAATCCTCATAGCCTAACAAATAGACACAGTTGATCCTATGACAATGGTGGCAGTTTGGCTTGAAGGATAACACCTAGTGCACATAGGAGTACAAATATTGGATGTCTCTGCTTTGGGGAAGGAGGAAAAGTAGTAAAAAAAAAAAATAGAAGCAATAAATAGGATAGTCACTGCCAGGGTCTGAGAGTCAAGGAGCTGACATAAGAATGGCTGGGTATAGAGTTTCACTTTCACAAGATGAAAAAGTTCTATTCAGCTAAGCAGCAACAATCATTTAGTTAACCCCTTAAAATCTGGTAGATTCCATATTTAATGCTTTTTAATATAATACAAAAAATGAGTAGAAAAAAAAACTTCCCTGGAGCTTTAAAAAGGAGTGTGACTCCATTGACACTACAATTTCAGACACTGATGCTCCAAAGAGGTGAGAGAATAAATTTCTGCTGTTCTAAAACCCAAGTTGTAATCATTTGTTACAACCACTCTACCACAGCTTCCAATTCTAGGGAAACAAGCATAAAGATAAACACCAAGATCAGCAAATGAAATATTAATTCCCCAAAGAAGTATAAGGAAGCAAAAAGAAATTGTAAAAATATTTTCAAATAAAAAAGAAAAATAAAATACTTTCTCATGCATAAAGATGTTCAGGAAATAATAGAACCTTAAGAAAAAAGGGGCAACTAGATATGGTGAAGAATGTAATCCTTGAATTAAAGACAACTGGTGGTTTGAGAAACATGGAAAATAAAATTAGAAGCTGCTAGATCCAAGAATACTCCCAGAGAGCTGATATGATAGAAATGAAAACTAAAATATAGAGCTAACTAAAATGCACAAACACTTTCATATAGGAACCCAGAAAAAGAAAATATATGAAAAATAATAACAAAGTCAGAAAGATTTGCCAGATGGACATGGGCTTCAGATTCCAAAGACACATGAACACTGAGCAGTTGGTATAATGAGAACAATATTTAGATGTTATGAACTTGGGTATCTCATGTATGACATATTCAAGATAAATGGGTTTTAAACTCTTACCTGTACGTCTGATGCAAGATACATCATAGTGCTGAGAGAACATTCTATGGAATGTCTTTGTTTTCTGAAATGCAAGAAAAGCACCAGTTCAGAATCCATCCCTGGTTCTGAGCCAATGTTTGTGGCATATGGAAGAAGTGCCCATTTTAGAAGCCTGTGGTGTAATTGGAGTTTATTAGTCTCAGTGGTGTGTGTGTGTGTGTTTCTCCAAAGGTCATCCTGTTTGACATAGTCTTGACCTGGGACAAACTAAAGCTCACATTGCTGTCAAATTAGAGGAGAAAATACATAGGGAAGCATCTTGAGATTTTTTTTAATTGCATATGAAACACACAAAATGCTTTAAAAATCACATGTAGTCATTTGTTTGGATAAATATTATTGTGAATATTGACATTTATGTGAAAAATTATTGTTCGTAAAATGGAGTGGGATGAGGATAATAAAAAAAAAGTCTCTCATCAAGTAGCAAAAATAAAAACAAAAACTAGATTGGTTGATTTTTAAAATGAAAATAGTATTAATCTGAGATGAGAAATATCAGTCTTGTAAGACTGAGTCAGGCTGGCATTTGGTGAGGTATAATGTCTCTTGGGAAGCACATAGTTCTTAGGATTATTTTGTTAATCAACTCTTAGGAGAGGGGATTAGACAAAAACCATTTTACATAGTAAATGAAACATATTTAATTTTGTGTCTTATTCCCTGTCAGCTTGTTGTTGAAGAAACTCATATCAAGACTAAAAAAACATTTTTCAATCAATAATTGTTTGACAGTTATGATGCTACCAGGTACGCCTTTCAATTTTGTAATTAGGGAAACACAGCAGATGAGACATATGGATCAATAACACAGTCAATTTTCTTTTATGGAGATAAATTGATATTTCCACTGCAAAAACATTTCTTCCAATGTCTCATAACAACACTATTTATTTCCAGCAAGAAGGCAACTAAGTGTAGGTTTAAATGTTAGACAAATTACAGTAGAACTTACCAATTTCTTTAATTCTCTAAGTGATGTCAGGCTTGCTTAGCAACTCTCTCAAAGGGGCTATCTTCTCAGATTTCTGCATTGGCTTAGAAGACGTGGGTCTAATTTTTTTACTCCTCTAAGTTCAACACTACTGTAAGTGGCATTAATAAACACAACAGAGAAAGCATAGATTTAAAAATATGACAGAACTGGGTATTGATCTTAACTTTGAATTTGTAAGCACTTTTAACTAATCCTGAAACTTCAGCTCTCCCAACTACAACTTTGAATCAGCTCAATCTAGAATCAAATCTTTTAACCTATTGCTAGTTTCAGTTAGAAATACTGCCCATAGTAACAAGCACGCGATAGTCACTTACTCTCTATTCAGTAGCACTATTGGCACAGTTTTTGGTGGTGCAGCCTTGCTGGAGAAAGTGTGTTACCAAAGGTGGACTTTGGAGGAGAAAAGGCTTAAATCATTTTTCTTTCCTTTCTCTGCTTTGTCATTTGTTTCTATGCCTCCATTCTGCCATCATGGAACTGTGCACCAAAACAAATTCTTTCTTCTATAAATTGCTTTGATTACGGTGTTTTATCACAGCAACAGGAAGGTGACTAATACTTGGTTGGTTTACTTTGGCCACCACTCCTCAAATAGCTCTGCTTTCCTTGGTGAAGTATCTCGTGAGTGCAGTGATTTAGTGTATGTAAATATTAAAGCACTAAGGGCATGCTTTAAAATTTAAATTGTTTTCCTTTTACTCCTGCCCTTCTTGTGATAATTTCATGGGGAATGTAGAAACAATGCATCAGACTAGAAAGTTGAGATCCACTCACGAAATAGTCAATCTTTTGTATCTTATCTTTCTTCTAAGAAAGTAATTCTGCCAAAATAGCAGCTTCCTTCATCAATTGCTTATGGAGTCTATATAATAAAATCAATCTCAAAATTGTTGAAATAAGTTTTGCCCAAATAATGTGAGGAAATAATAATGGCTGTTATGATTGCCTGGTTAAAGAAGTTTAATATTTGCTGGAATGTTTCTACCAAATCACAATTGTTATGACCATTACACTATTGTCTCCCAAGGTTTAAGGGGAGTCCAGGCCCTTAGGATCTCATAAATTCTCTATTATTCCTAATCTCTGCTGAAATGTCCAAGAGAACATTTTATGTGATTAGAGTTCTTGAATGCTGAGAGGTAGGAATGCTTTAGTCCTTGATTATTTACTGATAAGCTTGTTATTTCCACCTGAATATATCAACTGTAGATGCTGTCTGCTTCCTTTAGTATAGCCATTTGATTTTTTAAAAATTCTTAGAAGCACAACAAAATTTGACCATTTCTTTAGCACTCAGGCCTTGGAAACTATCTCAAGATAATGAAGATGAACAGTAAAACTGGAGAACAGAAGAAGAGATTGTAAAGTATTGAGAAAAAGCTGTAAATGTTGTCTACCTATGTGGGTAGATGAAATGTAGCAAAGATAATACTACAAAACTTTCTGTTCTTCATCTCCAATGTGATACTGATGTTCCCCCACCTATTGTCAACATCTTTGTAGCCAGACTGTCTTCAAACTCATTATCCTCCTGTCTCAGCCTCCCATATCTGCAATTTGATCAGCCATGTGCTCCCAGACCAGCCTGTAGGTTGTATTAAAGTTTTTCTGCTCCAGATAATTTTAGGACTTGCTTTTAATTATCACAATCAACAAAATCAATGGTAACTTTCAATACTAGTTTACAAAAGGCCAAACAAGTATACCTGCTTTGCTTTGGAATGCCTTTCTTTGGGCACTTTTTAAAATGGCCATCATACTGAAAGAAGGTTCTATCATAAGGAAGGACACTTATAAATAGTTTATTCAGCCCAGCTGTATCTGGACACCTAGGTCTATAAAATAATATGTAGATGAAAGAACCTTTACATATTCCAGGCCCTACGTTTCTAAGTCTTAATAGACTGCTTGAATGTCCTCAAGTAAAGCCCTAGAAATTATAGCCCTAACTGCATTTCTGATCCACATACTAGATAACCTGAGAGCTCAACAAAGTAGTGGTTATATTATACCACTCAATGTGGTGGTTTGTTATAACGTAGCACTAGCGGCTGGGATACATACCATAGGTTAGACACATTAGCATATACAGGGACAGAACACACACACATGTTCTGCCTCACTTGTGATAGAGAGTGAGGGAAAGGTTAAAAAAGAAAGATAAGTCTCTGACATTCTATGTCTCTGTGTCTCTGGCCATCATGGGCGGGGGTATAGGGAGGTGAAAGATATATTCACCTCCCAAAGGTCTTTTCAGCTCTGATATTCTGTTTTCCTTTCTCTTTAAGTAAAGCCAAGACTGAAGTCTTTCATTTTCTCTGAGGTATAAACATCACTGATGACTTCTCAAGACTACGTGCATTTTAGAAAGAAGCCTTTGATGCAGAATTTCAAATTTTCTTTTCTTCCTTCCTTCCTTCCTTCCTTCCTTCCTTCCTTCCTTTCTTCCTTCCTTCCTTCCTTCCCTTCTTTCTTTCTTTCTTTCTTTCTTTCTTTCTTTCTTTCTTTCTTCCTTTCTTTCTTTCTCTTTTATGGAGCAGGGAAGAGAGGGATACTATAAGTTTTGAAGCTAAAAGCATCAGTACATCCTAATTATAAAGATGAGTTCTGTTGCATACAGTAATTGTTGCTTTACATGGAGCATTGTTGTACATTGATGCTCTTCTGCATTAACACAGCTTGATTGAATATTAAGAAATTAATGCTAGGCAGTGGTGAAGCACACCTTTAATCCCAGCACTTGGGAGGCAGAGGCAGGCGGATTTCTGAGTTCAAGGCCAGACTGGTCTACAGAGTGAGTTCCAGGACAACTCAGGCTATACAGAGAAACTCTGTCTCAGAAAAAAAGAAAGAAAGAAAAGAAAAACAAACAAACAAACAAACAAAAGAAATTAAGATAGTCAGGTCTTTTTTTTTTTTCAGAATAATATCATGAGTACGAAGTGTTCCCTGGAGTGAAGTGTGAACATTAACTTTTTGTTTGTTTGTTTGTTTGTTTGTTTTGTTTGTGTTTTTTTATTTTGGTTTTTTGAGACAGGGTTTCTCTGTGTAGCCCTGGCTGTCCTGAAACTCACTCTGTAGACCAGGCTGGCCTCGAACTCAGAAATCTGCCTGCCTCTGCCTCCCAAGTGCTGGGATTAAAGGCGTGCACCACCACTGCCTGGCTGAACATTAACGAGTAATGCAGAATTCTTGTGCCACTTTTGATGGGGGTTTCTTTAACTAAAGATTAAACAAGATTTTTAGTTTTTGCCCCATATGTTGTGTTTAAAATTACTTATGTTTCTTATTGCATGATGGCTAAGTCAGATCAAAGGAAAAACAAGCACTGGAAATACTATGCAACCGTGGTTGGGTTCAGAGGTGACCAGAATAATTTGCCCTCATTTCTGAGTGACCTTGGGCGAGTCACCTAACTCTTCTAATCTGTCCTTCGAAGAAGGAATTAAAGATTTGGGTGTTTTTGTTTGCTTTGCTTTTTGTTTGTTTGTGGTCTTTTGGATTGAAAGGGATTATATACTTAGTACAATGCCTAATGTGTAAATCATTGATAAATGTTTGCTTCCTTAATTAATAACCCGTTTCTATATCATTGTAGGCAAGTTCAATACAGAGTATAATTTTCCAGGTGATCTTAATGTACTAGCAGACGTCTTAGTAGGAAAAAAGGAAGTTGTGTATGTACATTCATAGACATCTGAGGTTTGCACATGAGGTAATGTCTCATAACATTTCCAGATTAGCTGTTTAACTTTCCATTTTTTCTTTTTAATGTAAAAGTATTGTAGTGAAAAGTAATACAATTATCAAGAAAAGTAGGAGACCAAAAATGAATTCTAATACTGGATAAGATAACTTATCTTCTCTAAAACTTGATGCAGACAAATATAAAGCATTCAATAAATATTTGCAAGACAAAATTCTAAAAATGATTATATGAATTTACCTTTTTCTCTGAAGGGATTAAATGAGGTATGAAGTGAAAGTGTAAGGACCCAGAAAGAGGACCCCAACTCAAGTCCCAATTAGCGCGCACCCAAGGAGACACGAGAGACTGACTTGATGCAATGGCAAAAGGCAATTTACTAACAAGGGCCCTTGGATCGAAATTCATCCCACGCAGGGGAGATAATTTCGATGAAGACCCCAGGAAGTTTAGAACTTTTATAGGGGGAGGCACAAGGGGGAAGGGAAAAGTGGGAAATTCTGGCGCGGTTACATATGATTGGATATTTCAAACATCAGCACTTTGCGTAAGCAATCATTTTGACAGGTTGGATGGCCCACTATTTCTGACCATGAAGTCTCAGACCTTCTAGGATAAACACCAGGTGGCCCATTACTCACTTGGGCATGTTTAGACTGGTCAAGATATGTCTTTGGTTGCTTCTACATTTCTGGTCACCTCGTCCCTAGAGGGGCTTGATATTTTTATTATGGCTATTCTCAGCAAGCTCAGCAAGCTGTCCTGCAGTCTTTGCCAAGTTGTTTGTGGTCTCTGCAGAGCTGTTTTAATTTTTACCCTTACAAAAGTGTCTTGCTCATGATTACCACTTGGCAAATGTTAGTTTTCTTTACCCATGCACTTTTTAAAGTGCCAGACGTTTTTTATTAAAATATTTCAAATTTGATCAGTACTTTCCATTTTAATAGAGCTTAATTCCTCTGTTTATCACATGGATAAGCATAGCTTTAGCTATTGAGACAGCTTTATTGAATCTTCATTCTCTCTTAGAGACTCTCTGAAAACACCATTACCAACTTTGTTTTAGAGGCTTTCTGAGGATAGCTTATCAACTATAGGGCTGGCAATGGTGCTTCTTGCTGGGAACAAAGAACACAAGACAGAAACTAACTCTGTTCCCAATGATAAAATTGAAAAGTGCATTTTTTAAAATTAACTTAAAAAGTAGCTGTTTGCTTTTCTTATCACTCATATACAGGGAGAGAGAGAGAGAGAGAGAGAGAGAGAGAGAGAGAGAGAGACAGAGACAGAGACAGAGAGACAGAGAGACAGAGGGGGGAGAGAGAGACAGAAAGAGAGAGACAGAGAGATGGAGACAGAGACAGAGAGAGAGAGAGGGAGGGAGAGGGAGAGGGAGAGGGAGAGGGAGAGGGAGAGGGAGAGAGAGAGATGAGGGGAGAGAAAGAGGTGGGGCTGCATACACAATGCAGTTCTTATAACTTGAATTCTGAGATGGTCAAGGACTACCTCATCTGATTCCCTTGTACTAGAGGTAAATGTAGATATCCAGGCCTTCCTGAAGAAAGTCATTTGTTAAATATTTAAAAATTAAGAAAGAGGGGCTAAGAGTTCAGCAATTCTTTTTTTAAAAATGCTTAATAGTTTCTCCTTTTGCACTTAGAGGCAACAAAATTTACAGCACACAATTCACCTTCCTGCAATAAATCTGGTGATCAATCAAAAAGCCCTTCTATCTTCAGGCCAATTCCTAGGTAACCGATCCCAAGTGACCTTAATGGTAAGTCTATAATAAACCAGAAATACAAAATAGAAAGAAAAGGGGAGAAAACACATAACTCTCATTTTGTACTTTTCCTCCTAATATGTTTAAATAATTTAAAACACCATCAAAAAACTAATCTATAGAAACAGTGACATGTAAAGCATAAAAGCATTTACTTGGGGCTTTGCTTCTCCTAGAAGAAATATCTTCAATCTTTGGCATAAAGTTAGTTCTTAGGCCATTAGCCTAAGTTAGTTTGTTTAGTGAGGGAGTCCAAATGGGCCTAAGCAGAAGTGAGGACCTCTAAGTTTCCTTCTGATATGGAAATATCAAGAAGTATCTCTTTGAGAGACACATAGCAGATAATGTTTAGTCATATAAGGAACTATGATAGTTCAAACATTCATCTGAAAACTCAGCAATTGGTGAAGCCTAGGAGCAACACATAACAATGTTTAATGTTTGGGGAAAGATAAACAAGTATTCTTAGTTCCTATTTATTCAACTGCAAAATGGGGATAGCAAAAATTAATAGTATCTAATGACTGATGGTTAGATTAGGTAAGGTAGACAAAGCACACAAAATAACAGTGGACATAGAGTATTAATAAAGATTCTAAATAAAAGAAAAAAGTACAACAAACTCTTCATATGTAAGTACTTAATGTCACTCATCAGGCCAAAATATTTATGCACATTAAAAATACTATGTCAGGGACTAAGGATGGTTTAGTTTTTAAGACCACTGGCTGCTCTTCCAGAAAAACTTGTTGCTATTTGCTGCACATAAATGGCAGTACAAAACCTTCTGTAACTTCAGTCCTAGGGATCCAGTGTCCTCTTTTGGCCTCTGAAGGCACTGAACACTCATGGCACACAAACATATACTCAGGCAAAATGCTCATATACATAAAAGAAGGGTAAAATTTTTCAAGTTTAAATACTATAGCAAGACTAGTGTGGTGGCTTGAGTAGAAATGGTCCTCATAGACTCATGTGTTGAAAGCTTGGACAGGTGGACTGACATTATTAGGAGGTGTGGCCTTGTTGAAGTAGGTGTGTCTTTTTGGGAGGCATTTCAAGCACTCTTCCTGCAGCCCACTGATCTAGATGTAGAACTTTCAGATCCTTCTCTAGTAACATGTCTGCCTGCATACTTCTATACCTCCCACCATGGTGATAACGAACCTAACCTCTGAAAACTTAACGCCAATGAAATGTTTTCCTCTGTTAAAGTTGTTGTGGTTGGAGACCTGCTCAGAGCCCACAGGACATAAGACCAGCAGAGAAGCTGGTGTCAGGAACCTTCCAGTTTGTATCTATGCCTCAGTGCTAACCTTGTGCCACAGCTCTCCACAACCCAATCCTGCCCAGAGAGAGCTGGTCTCCCTGGAGTGCTGACATACCTAAGATCACAGGCTCACAGATTAAGAGGAGAGTCAAGCTACAGTCAGAGACAGCAAAACCAGCTAACAGTAGAGATAACCAAATGACAAGAGGCAAGTGCAAGAACATAAGTAACAGAAACCAAGGCTACTTGGCATCATCAGAATCCAGTTCCCCCACCATAGCAAGCCCTGGATACCCCAAAACACCAGAAAAGCAAGATTCTAATATAAAACCACATCTCATGACAATGATACAGGACCTTAAAAAGAATATCAATAACATCCTTAAAGAAGTACAGAAGAACACAAGTGAACAAGTAGAAGCCCTTAAAGAGGGAACACATAAATTCCTTAAAAAATACAGAAAAACACAAATAAACAGGTGAAGAAATAGAACAAAACCATCCAAGATCTAGAAATGAAAATAAAAACAATCAAGAAATCACAAAAGAAGACAACCCTGGAGATAGAAAACCTAGAAAAGAGATCAGAAGTCATAGATGCAAGCATCACCAACAGAATACAAGAGATAAAAGACAGAATCTCAAGTGCAGAAGATGCCATAGAAAACATTAACACAACACTCAAATAAAATCCTAAATACAAAAGCACCAAAGCCAAAACATTCAGGAAATCCAGGACACAATGAGAAGACCAAACTGAAAGATAATAGGTATAGAAGAGAGCAAAGATTCCCAACTCACAAGGCCACTAAATATCTTCAGCAAAATAAATATAGAAAACAAATGTCCCTAACATAAAGAAAAAGATGGCCATAAACATACAAGAAGCCTACAGACCTCCAAATAGATTGGACTAGAAAAGAAATTCCTCCATTCACATAATAATTAAAACACCAAATATATGAAACAAAGAAAGAATATTAAAAGCAATAAGGGAAAATGGTCAAGTAACATATAAAGGCAGACCAATCAGACTTACACCAGACTTCCCAACAGAGCCTCTAAATCCTAGAAGATCCTGGATAGTTGTTTTACAGACCCTAAGAGATCACAAATGCCAGCCCAGGCTACTATACCCTGCAAAACTCTCAATTATCATAAATGGAGAAATTAAGATATTCTATGTCTAAACCAAATTTAGACAATATCTTTCCAAAAATACAGCACTACAAAGGATAATAGTTGGAAAAATCTAACATAAGAAGGGAAATGACACACAAGGAAAAGCAAGAAATTAACCTTCTTTCAAGAAACACAAAGAAGATAGCCACACAAACATAAATTCCACCTCTAACAACAAAAATAACATGAAGCAACAATCACTGGACCTTAATACCTCTTAAGATAAATGGACTCAATTCCCCCCAAAAAAGACATAGGATAACAGACCGAATACATAACAAGAAACGAGCATTCTGCTGCATGCAGGAAACACACCTCAGTGACAAAGACAGAAACTACTTCAGAATAAAAGGCTAGAAAAAAATTTCCAAGCAAACGGTCCCAAGAAACAAGCTTGAGTAGCCATTCTAATATCGAAAAAACCAACATTCAATCAGAAGTTAAGATGAGGAAGAACACTTCAAACTCATCAAAGGAAAAATTTACCAAGATGAGGCCACAATTTTGAACATCTGTGCTCCAAATGCAAGGGCTCCCACATTCATAAAAGAAACTTTACTGAATCTCAAAGCACACATTGCACTTCACACAATAATAGTGGGAGATTTCAACATCCCACTATCACCAATGGGCAGATCATGGAATCAGAAACTAAACAGAGACACAGTGAAACTAACAAAAAGTATGAACCAAATGGATTTAACAGATATCTATAGACCATTTCATCCTAAAACAAAAGAATATAAATTCTTCTCTGCACCTCATGATACCTTCTCCAAAACTGAACATCATTCACAAAACAGGCCTCAACAGATATAAGAAGATTGAAATAGTCCCATGTATCCTATCAGATCACCAGGGACTAAGGCTAGTCTTCAACAACAAAAAAAACAACAGAAAGCCCACATACACATGGAAGCTGAACTCTCTACTCAATTATAACTTGGTCAGGGAAGAAATAAAGAACAAAAGTAAAGACTTTGTAGAATTTACTGAAAATGAAGGCACAAAATACACAAACTTATAAGACACAATTGAAGCAGTGCTAAGAGGAAAACTCATAGTTCCTAGTGCCTTCAAAAAGAAGTTAGAGAGAGCATACACTAGCAGCTTAACAGCACATCTAAAAGCTCTAGAACAAAAAGAAACAAATACACCCTAGAGGAGTTGACAGCAGGAAATAATCAAACTCAGGGCTGAGATCAACAAAATAGAAACAAAGAGAACTATACAAAAGATCAAAAACCAGGAGCTGGTTCTTTGAGAATAATCAACAAGATTGATAAACTTTTAGCCAGACTAACCAGAGGGCACAAAAACAGTATTCAAATGAACAAAATTGGAAATTAAAAGTGAAACAACAACAGAAACTGAGGAAAATTTAAAAAAACATCAGATTCTACTACAAAAGCCTATACTCAACAAAACTGAAAAATTTGGAAAAAATGGATAATTTTCTAGATAGATACCAGGTACCAAGTTAAATCAGGATCAAATAAAAAATCTAAAAAGTCCCATAACTCGTAGAGATAGCAGCAGTCATTAAAAGTCTGTCAAACAAATGGTTTTAATGCAGAATTCTATAAGATCTTCAAAGAAGAACTAAAATCAATACTCTAAAAACTATTCTACAAAATAGAAATAGAAAAAACACTACCTAATTCGCTGTATGAATCCACAGTTATGCTTACACCTAAACCACACAAAGACTCAGCAAAGAAAGAAAACTTCAGATCAATTTCCCTTATGAATATCAATGCAAAAATACTCAATAAAATTCTCCCAAATCAAATCCAAGAACACATCAATATAATCAAATATAAGGGTCAAGTAGGCTTCATCCCAGGTATACAGGGATGGTTCAAAATATTGAAATCTATCAACATAATCCACTATATAAACAAACTCAAAGGGGAAAAAAAGCACATGGCTATCACATTAGATGCTGAGAAAGCATTTGACAACATTCAACATCCCTTCATGGTAAAAGTCTTAGAAAGATAAAGAATTCAAGTCCTGTACCTAATCATAGTAAAAGCAATATACAGCAAACTAGTAGCCAACATCAAACTGAATTGAGAGAAACTTGAAGTAATCCCACTAAAATCAGGGACTAAACAAGGTTGCCCACACTTTCCCTACCTATTCAATATAGTATTCAAATTCCTATCCAGAGAAATTAAGCAACAAAAGGAGGTCAATCAGATACAAATTGGAAAGAAAGAAGTCAAAATACCACTTTTTGCAGATGATATTATAGCATACTTAAATGACACCAAAAATTCTACCAGAGAACTCCTAAAACTGATAAACACTTTCAGCAAAGTAGCTGGATATAGAATTAACTCAAAAGAAGTAATTTCAGGCAGGATTCTAAATATTAGGCTAGAACAAAGAAGTAATTTCAGATAGGAATCTAAATTTTAAGCTAGAACAAGGAAGCAGGCTTCAGACATAAAAATGACTTTGGGCTAGGACAGGGAAGTAGGCTCGGATATTTTGGTCTTCCTGATAAGCCTTTAGAAACAGTGATCACGCAATTGTTCACAGAACTTTGTTTATTGCCTTGCTTGTTCATGGAATATTTATGTTTATTGTCCTGCTTGTTCCTGGATTATTTGCATCTATTGTATTGCTAGTTCCTCAATGTAGAACTGACCGTAATACTTGCATATAATTAAAATTATATAAAAGCAAAAAGGAGGAGGAGAAATGGAATAGGGGCTTTCTAGGGAGGGGAAAAAGGGAAAGTGAATGGCATCTAAAATGTAAATAAATAAAATATCCAATAAAAAATTAAAAATAGATAAAAACTCAAACAAATCAGTAGCCTTCCTCTACTCAAAAGATAAACAGACTGAGAAAGAATATACAGAAATGAAACCCTTCACAATACTCACAAATAATATAAAATAACTTGGTGTGACTCAAAACAAGCAAGTGAAAGATCTGTATGATAAGAACTTCAAGTCTCTGAAGAAAGAAATCAAAGAAGGCCTCAGGAGATGGAAAGATCTCCCATGCTCATGGATTGGCAGGATTAATATAGTAAAAATGGTCATCTTGCCAAGAGTAATCTACAGATTCAATGCAATCCCTATCAAAATTCCAAGTCAATTCTTCAGAGTTAGAAAGAGAAATTCTCATATTCATTTGGAATGATCAAAAACCAAGGATAGCAAAAACTATTCTCAACAATGAAAGAACTTCTGGGGGAATCACCATCTCTGACCTCAAACTGTACTACAGAGAAATAATGATAAAAAAAAAAAAAGAAAAGAAACAAAAATGACTGCATGGTATTGGTACAGAGATAGGCAAGAAGATCAATGGAATAGAATTGAAGACCCAGAAATGAACCCCCACACCTAATGGTCATTTGATTTTTGACAAAGAAGCCAAAATCATCCAGTGGGGGGAAAAAAACCAGCATTTTCAACAAATGATGCTGGTTCAACTGGAGGTCAACATGTAGAAGAATGCAAATAGATTCATTCTTATCTCCCTGTACAAAGCTCAAGCTCAAGTGGATCAAGGACTTCCACATAAAACCAGATAGACTGAATCTAATAGAAGAGAAAGTGAGGAAATGCCTTGCACACATGATCAAAGGGAAAGTTTCCTGAACAGAAACACCAATGGCTTATGCTCTAAGATAAAAAATTGACAAATGGGACTTCATCAAATTTCAAAGCTTCTGTAAAGCAAAGGACACTGACAGTAGGATAAAAGGGCAATCAACAGATTGGGAAAAGATATTTACCAATCCTACATCTGAACTCAAGAAGGTAGACTCCAGAGAACCAAATAACCCTATTTTTAAAATGTGATACAGAGCTAAACAAAGAATTCTCAACTGAGGAATCTCAAATGGCCGAGAAGCACCTAAAGAAATGTTCAACATCCTTAGTCATCAGGGAAATGCAAGTCAAAATAACACTGAGATTCCATCTCACACCAGTCAGAATAGCTAAGATCAAAAACTCAGGTGACAGCAGATGCTGGTGAAGATGTTGGGAAAGAGGAACACTCCTCCATTTGTTGGTGGGATTGTAAGCTGGTACAACCATTCTGGAAATCAGTCTGGAGGTTCCTCAGAAAATTGGACATAGTAATACCTGAGGACCCAGCTATACCACTCCTGGGCATATACTCAAAAGATGCTCCAACATATTACAAGGACACATGCTTCATTATGTCCATAACAGCCTTATTTATAATAGCCAGAAGGTGGAAACAACCCATATGTCTCTCAATAGAGGAATGAATTCAGAAGATGTGGTACTTTTATACAATGGAATACTACTCATGCCTTCATGAAATTCAGAGGAAAATGGATGGAACTAGAAAATATAATCCTGAATGAGTTAACAAACTCACAAAAGAACATACATGGTATATACTCACTGATTAGTGGATATTAGGGGGAAAAGCTCAGAATACCCATGGTACAATTCACAGATCATATGAAGCTCAAGAAGAAGGAAGAGCGAAGTGTGGATGTTTCAGTCTTACTTAGAAGGGGGAACAAATTAATCATGGAAGATAGAGGGTGAGAAGCACTTGGGAGGAAGAGTGGAGGTGTAGGGAAAAAAAGAGGGGCAGGATTAGATATGGGAGGATACAAGGAAGAAGTAAGTACAGAAGGTCAGAAAATTGAACAGAGGTTGTATAGCAATTGGGAATGGAGAACTGAGGACAAGTTCCAGATGCCAGGAAAGCAAAAGGTTCCCAGGTCCCATCATGGATGACATTAGCTGAAATACTCAACAAAGTGGAGAGAGAACCTATAGAGAGCATATCCAGAGGTTAGGCATGGCACCCAATTGAGGGATGGGCCCACCCACCCATTTCCAAAATTTTAACCCCAAATTGCTCCTGTCTAAAGGAAATATAGGGACAAGTAGTAGAGCTGAGACTGAAGGAAAAGGCATCCAGAGACTGTCCTACCTGGAGATCGATTTCACATGCAGACACCAAACCCAGACACTACTGCTGATCCCAAGAAGTACTTGCTGGCAGGAGCCTGATACAGCTGATATAGCCTGATATAGCTGTCTCCTGATGGTCTTTATCAGAGCCTGACCAATTCAAATGCAAATGCTTGCAGCCGACCTTCAGGGAAGGACTGGAGGAGCTGAAGGGGTTTGCACACCCTTCGGAAGAACAACAATATCAACCAACCAGGCCCCCAAGAGCTCGCCAGAACTTAAACACTGACCAAAGAGTATACATGGAGGGACCTATGGCTCCAGCTGCACATGTAGCAGAGGATAGCCTTATCTAGGACCAGTGGGAGGGGAGTTCCTTGGTCCTATGAATGCTCAATGCCCCAGTGTAGGGAAATGCTAGGGTGGTGAGGTGGGAGTGCTTTGTTGGTTGGCCAACATAAAAGCAGGGGGAGTGGGAGGGGATAGAAGGTTTGTGGAGGGGAAATCAGGAAAGGAGATAACGTTTGAAATGTAAATAAATAAAATATCCAATAAAAAACACATTATAAAAAGAGAGTTGCCATGGTCATGGTATCTCTTCAAAACAATCAAAATCTAAGTAAGACAGAAATTATACTTAATCTTGTAAAGTATTTGCTTTGCAATTATGAGGGCCTGAGTTTGTTGAAGAAATTGTGTTTTAAAAAGAAATCACATATGGTAGCACATTTTTGCAGTCCCAGTACTGGAGGGGCAGAGGCACATAGTCATCCCTGGAACTAGTTGGCCATTCAAACAGCCTACTAAATAAATTACAGGCCAGTAAGGCAGCCTGTCTTAAAACAAAGCTGGACTGTATCTGAAGAATGACATCCAAGGTCATCCTCTGACTGCCACATACTTTTATACACACAGGCACATGCTCGAGCACATGCGCACACATGAGCACGCACACGTGCACACACACACACACACATGAACACTAAATACAGCAATGAAATGTTAAATACTCATGAACTGAACAGAGAGCATTAGGTCAGGAATATCAGTGCAATAACACAAAAAGCTAATACACTGAGTACTCTATGCAAAGAAGGAAGGGGACAGGGAAGGACTTGGCCTCTGCAGTGAGACAAAAATGCAGTCAAGCCCTGCTTCTTCCTTATTATCTTTGCAACCTAGAAAAGACAAAAAGTCCTCTTTTCTCATCTTCAACACAGAAAAGTCTTTAAGAATGAGGCTTGCATTCAACAAAAGCATTTAGCTAACTAAACTACAATAGCATTTCATTAGAAGTATTGGGGACACTTACATACTCAATTAGATACTGAAAGAGCAGATTGAAAAACAGTTCAGTGTTTGGAAAGATTTGTGAAGATAGGAGAGACCTCAGAATGGTGACACAGCAGCAATAAAGGCCACCAGAGATGCTGGTATGAACATGACCAACAACCAGTTAGCTCTAAACTCAACAGCTTTGTATCATTGTGCCACTAGTGTAATGTGGGACTGTGTAAGGGTATCTTGGTTCTTGGCTTGGAATGAGCCTGGAACCCCGAGACTCCAAAGGAGAATCGGTAGGTGTTCAGCCACATCCCCAGAACCCAGGGTCTTGACATGCAGTCTAGTCTCCATGGACCTACATCATTCAGTCACATAGGCCATTACAGCCCCACCCTAAGTGCACAAGTAGAGGGTATGACTACAGGCCTCAGGCCCTAGAGATTTACATACTAATGAAGGCCAGAGGGTGGAGCCAATTAAGCATTCTTCCTCAGACCATCCCCTTTTCTCACTCCCTATTTAACTCAGGTCTGCCCTGAGTTTCAGGGGGTACATCCAGATCCATCTACCATCCGCCATGAAAATAAACCCCTTTGGAACCAAGGACTTTCTCATGTCATTAGGGCCTACTGTCACCAACGCCTCCAGCCTCTGGAACCTTAGACTTTCTCCTGTTTGTGGGACCCGCTGCATGGAAAGTCTCCGGGACTCTGCTGTGGCTTTTTTCCCCACAGTGTAAGAGTCAAAGTCCTTCAATATGACTACTATGTCTCTCATGCACAGCTGTCAGCTATACAGATTTCTTCAGCCATGAGCATTGGACGTGCTGTGATCACATGCATGAGGAATTGAGAAATAGGAATGTCTCTGTGGTAGAATGCTAATTTGCCTTTACTAAGGACCAAGGTTCAACTCTCAGTACTACAAAGTAGTAGTAGTAGTAGTAGTAGTAGTAGTAGTAGTAGTCGTCGTCGTAGTAACAATAATATAATAATGATTTCTCTTGACAGGTAATTGGATAGCAACTGCTTGTTCACACAGCAAAAAGGAGAACAAAGAAAACAGTTCCTCAAATATAACTTGCAATGCCAAGCATATTGCTGGCACTCAAAACTAGGAGCTCCTAGTATTTGTTAAAAATATTATCTCTGGAACTGAACAAAGTTCCTTTGGCTACTCTTCTCTGCCTGGCTCTATAGTAAGTTGAGGAATGACTAATGATGATACAGGCTAATGTGGGATTACATCTGCTCATAGTGATATTACAGTGTAATGGAGGAGCCAGAGAAGAAAAGAGTGATAATAATTTGAAATAGCTGGAAAAAGGATATTATAATCTAGACTCAGAGAAGGAAGAAGTTATTGCATCTTAAATGGAATGGAAGTAGAAAAAGAAATTTTTCAATGAAATGGTATCAGTATCATCTATCCTTATTCATTCATTCTTTAAGGTACCAATTGCTTCCCGATTTACAATGCAGATAGCAGGATTTGAAGAGAGAAGAAAAAAACTCTGCAGGTGGGCAAGAGGTTGCCAAGGGGAAGAATTCTTGTTCATTTCTTGCTTCATTGTTTCTTATTTCCATCCCTTTCTCAAGCCCAAAGGCATTCTTTCTAACCAAAAATTGATGGTTTCCTACAAAAGAAAGTTATTATTTTCATTTAAAGACTTCTTATTTCAATAAATGGCCAGTATTTATTGAGAAGGAAGCTTGGGTAGAACTTCTCAGAGGTTTAGTCCTGGGATCTAGCAGATAAGAAGGACAACTTGCTAGGTGATCTAGTGGAAGCTGTTAACCCCATGGAAACTAGGAAAGAGCCTGGTAAACATGACCACAGATTTCATGTGACATCATACAAATACCTGAGAAAGGTGCTCTGGTCTTGGCCATATTGTTATTTTAAGTATCATGTGAGAGAAAGTGCCTTCCACTGTCAAGAAAAGTAAACTGGAAAGTTGTCAAAGACCAGAAGACATGAAAAGAAAATAAAGAAAATTCAAGAAATGCAAGAGCTTAACAGTGTCAAGGAAAGCTTTCTAGTTCTTCCATGGTAGACCAGTTGTTTTATTGTTTCATCAGAACCTATAACTGTGTGGGCACCAAGAATGAGTTCTATAAATATGGAGTCTAAAATAGTAGTTCCCAAGCTTAACTAGACTTTGGATTCATGTGAGTATATTGAAAAATCTAATGTCTAGTTCTCATCCTGATGATATCCTATCATTTTGTTGACATTGACTATGGTCTTCACACTTGGACTTTCTATGCTTTCAGTAAGGTAAAGTGTTTGAATTAGTTCTCCAAGGTCATTTTAGTCTGGGTGAGTTTTGAGCCCTGAATTGTGTGACAAGATAGTATTACAAGACAACTCTGTTCTTTAAAAATATACAATGAATGGGGAACATGGTTTTGCCATCCACGGTGGGTGGTTTATTGTGGCAAGAGGTATAGACTCAAGATTGGGCATATCTACCTTGAACTATAGGCAAGTCTTTTTACTAAAGGATATAGTACTAAACAACTTACATTGGTGGCTTCCAAATTCAAGGAAGAAGACAGGTGTGGTGGCACAGGCCTGTCATCATAGGATTTAGAGGACAGAAGCAGAAGGAACTTATTTTGATTAGTTCATTCTGTAGATCAAATCCATTTGGTACCCTGATTTTGCAAATAAAGTTTTATTGGAACATAGCCCCACTCATCCCTTCATAGTCCATAGCTATTTTCACACTACATCATTGTATCAGGTAGCTACAAGAAAGAGCTTATGACCTATAAAAACTTAAATCCTCTGTCTATACAGAAACAAATGTTCTCTGTGTTCTACTTACCAATTACATATATTGTATGCAATGTATATGAAATGAAGAGAGACTAATTTTTGCTAGTCCCTTCCCCATACTTAGGTTTTATGTTCCTTGTAGCTGAACCTCCTCCTGAAGTTTTTGGGGTTTTTTGTTTTGCTTTGTTTTGTTTTTAATATACACTATTCTCTTCCTGCTTTTCAAAGAGCTCTGATGTGGTATCATTTCCCAGACTCCAGTACAATGTTGAGCAAAGAGAAGACACTCAAAATACATTTGATTCACTGATTGATTTTGTCTGATATCTTTCAAGTTCCATGTAATTAGGCCACTGGTTATTTTTGTAGCTGAGGTGAGGGGTCATGAAGACCATCACAAATCCTTGTGTCAAATGGGAACAGACTATTTCAAACCATTGTACAACATGGCTTTTTAAATAAACATTCCTGCTTGTACTGGTTTCCATCCAAATCCTTTATATGAGAATTATGTGAGCTTTACCACATAGAAAGTAAGATTGGTGTTGAAAAGAATATTTAGAGTCAGTTCTGAGTTCAGCTTGGCCACTTTCTAGCTTTGAGGTTTGGCTATATGGTGACTATTTCAGAATCATTTAGAATCTAGACAAGTTAGAAACACATTCTTTCCCTCAGTCATCTACCTGTCTTACTTTCTACCTATCAACAACACAAAAACAATGGTTTAGAATCTACTCAATCTTCCATTCCTGAAAATGACATTATGTGAATCACTTGTTAGAGTGCTAGATAAAGATATGGGCCAGTCTGGAGCCTGATAAGTTTGCTAAAAAAAATACAAATACATGAAGAGAATGTTGAAGACAGAAAATAACAGCTGCTGAGGAGACACATGCAGATCTGTGAAGGTGACATTTCTTGTCATTGATCTGACCTCCTTAGAGCTCCTGTGTATAATAAATAAATGGCAATGCTCTCAATATTGTTACATATTTCATTTAAGTCCATTGTATAGTTAATTTTAATAATGCTTTCCATTTATTTTGTGCTTCTTAATATTTGAACCAGAGCTATGTCTTTTCTGTTCAATAATTGAGTTGTCCAGGGAGATTTCATTGCAAACTCAAGCTGAACAAGCTCTGACTACTTAATGTTGTGGCTAACAGTAAACTGATGTTGAGATTTTTAAGTGGGAGATTTATCTCTACCATTAGTTTGTATGAATTCTATCTTAATTCTAGAAATTGGATGCTTCTCTGTTGGATGCTTATTTTGTGTTATGCTTTGGTTAAAAAAATGTGGTTAATTTTGGAAGAGTCTGTTATATGGATTATTTATATAAAAAGACAACCAAGAGTGAAATTAAAGAAAAGAAGTTGAGAAAAGTGGCTCCTAGCCACATGGCAAGCTGGAATACTCACTAACAATTCTGAATGTCTGTTTAAGACAGTCAAAGACATGATTTGTCCTGTATTCACATGTTCAGCAGCAAAATTGATTTTTATGTTTGTATTTGAATATGAACATATCTCATACTTCAAAAGTTCACTTCAAATTTAACAATGGATATGGACACTTCTATTAGGGCACTCAACTTTGGTTTTTTATTTGTTTGTTTGTTTGTAGGTTTTCTTTGATACAGGGTCTTACTATGTAGAGCAGATTGGCCATAAATTCATGATCCTCCTACCTCAGTTTTCTAAATGCTGGGGTTATAGGTGCTCATGATCACACCTAGCTTGGACACTCTTCAGACTTTCAGAAACAAAATGACTGGCTGATGGATAACAATACTCTGCAAACAGCACCTACCATATTTGATCAACACACTGGTTCTATAAAGCGCACATGGCAGATGTTAAATAGATAAATAAGGTAAACTTCAGGAGAAGCAAATGTTGTTTCCCCCACCTCCAACTGGCTGGTATGCCTTTATATGAGCCGTATTATTCTTTTTGGAAAAAAGAGTGTTCCACTTTACTTTCCATTGCTATGATAAAATACTGGCCAAAAACAACTTACAGAAGGAAAGGATTCATTTAAGTTTACTTCCAGGTCAGAGTCCATCATTGAACACAATCAGGTCAGAAAACACAATGCAAGAACTTGGAGGTGTGAACTAAGAAAGAAGTCTATATTCAGTATCACACACTGGCTCATGCTTTGCTACCCTCTCTTATACAACCAGGGCCACCAGTACAAGGATGTTGTTCCCCATAGTGGGCTAGTCCTTACTACATAAATCAATCAAGATAAACAGATAAACACAGGCAAAAGACAAGTCTGATCTGAACAATCTCTCAACTGAGATTTTTTCAGATGACTCTAGGCTATGCCAAGTTGACAGTGGGAGCTAACTAAGACAACAACATGCCAGATTATAACAATTTTACTGATCTGCTTCCATATTCCAGAGTCTATCCAGATTCTGACTTTTTCCTTAGTTTTAATTTCTAGTTCAACTCTTCCCTGCCCTAGTTCAAATCCTAACCTCCAAGCCCTTGAAGTATATTACAAAAGTTAACTTCCTTTTTTGTTCTGTTATGAGTTTTTATGTTCAGACATATCTAACTCTGTGCTTAGACCCAAGTCTATTCCTCTACAGTCTTGTCAGATGTTGCTTGCTTTAAGAATGTTTGTTGACTGGCAAAGAACCTATGAATTTTATCTACTTAGAAAGATTCTATTTAGAGACTAGAAACAGACTCTAGACTTCTTGCCTAAGGGCTCATACAGGAAGGAAGATGAAGACTTTAAAGATGAGTTATTTATCTGGCTGGTTAGAGGATTTGTTTGGGTATTAATGACTACAGCACTATTGAAATAAGACTGAAAGATTGTTTCTCCTCATCAAAAAGTTTTGAGTGAAAGCAAAACTGAAGTTGCTTTTCTTCATGATACAATCATTCATTCAGCAAATATATTAAATAAAAAGGATAGTACTAGATTCTATAAATGCTGAAGAATCATCAAGAAGTGAAACAAAAAAAATTCCTTCCCTCAAACAACTTACATTTTAGTGAAAAATGAAAATGCTACACTATGAATAAAACTATGTATGTCTCACCAAGCACAGTACTTGCTTATAGTTTATATTTCTACATAGTTGATTATTTTGCATTGCAATGTTTTATATGTTTTATAAATTTTTGTGTACATAAGTTGACTTTAGTTAAATTTAGTTGCTTTTTTAAAGATATAAATAGAATTTTAAAACTTTATTTTCCAACT
Organism: Grammomys surdaster; assembly: GCF_004785775.1. Classification (NCBI taxonomy): domain Eukaryota; kingdom Metazoa; phylum Chordata; class Mammalia; order Rodentia; family Muridae; genus Grammomys; species Grammomys surdaster. Next base: position 2,769,094 of record NW_021620584.1, read on the forward strand.
CTTTGCTAATATTTGCCATAGTGACCTCAAATCTTGCATTCATATTAAACTTACTGAATAGTTTTGACAGCTGTTTTGTCAGTTCCTTTTGTTTTTGTATGTCAATGATCATATCAGCTCTAAAGAAAGACAATTTTACTTCTTTCTTTCATTTTATTATGTCTTTTATGTATTTATCTTGCCTTATTTCAAAGGCTACTATTATCTGATACGATATTTTAAAAAGTGATGACAATAGGCTCCCCTGACTTATGATTTTGTGAAGAAAGAAAGTATTCAAATGTCAATGTTAATTATAATGAGAATAATAGATTCCCTTTAACAGTTTAAAAGAGTTTTTCTTGGTTTTTCAGAGGAAAATTACTCAATAGTCACAAAAAAAATTTTCAAACAAACTATGTTCTGGCTAGATATATTGTCTAGCCAACAATTTATGCATTCTACTTATTTCCCCAAATATATTTAGCTTTAAAACATGATATCTCTATTTTTTCCTTCTGTTATAGCAAAATTAGTGAGAAATCTATAAGCCATAGAAATTTATGTCCCATTATAGAGATAAGAGGAGACAGAATATCCAGGCCAAATTCAAGATGTTGGCAGAATTGTTGTCTGCTAAGGGCCATTTTTTGCATAAAATATAAGTGTGTGGGTGTTGTGTTCTTTAGGAGGATAACATTGTTTTCTTATGGCAGATACAGATAGAAGTTGAGATAGCATTCTCTTCAACATTGGGCAATTTTTAAAAAAATCATACTTATTGAGCAGGAAAGATGGCTTAGAAGAAAAAGGGCACTTTCCCCTGAGTCTGACAACAACTCATAGGATCCGCATGGTTGATGAAAAAAACTGACTCCTATAGGCTTAGATTTTTCAAATTCTACTTTTAATAAGGGTTCTCAAATGTTTTAACCTCCGTCCTTGCCCACTTCCCACCAGAGGTAGTGGAAAAGAAAGGCTATTACAAGAAATTAAAATTTTTCTAGAATTAAATCATTTCTAAGTGTCAAGTTCATAGCACTATGTAATGCCTATGTAAAAAGAAAAATAGAGAGATATACAAGTAACTCAAGAGCACAGCCAAAAGCTCTATACAAAAGGCAAAATTATATCCAAAAGGAGTAGAAGGCAAGAAATAATCAAATTTAAGACAGAAAGAAACAAAATAGAAACAAATGGAAAAAAATACAAAGAATCAATGAAACATTGTTTCATTGTTGATTACCAAGAAAATCAGTAAGATTGACAATGCTTTGTGCAAATTAATAAAAGATATAGAGGAGATATTCAAATTAATAAAATTAGAATTGAAGGGGGACATAACAACAGACACCAAGGAAATCCAGAGAATTATAAGGACATGATTTAACAACCTGTACTACAACAAATTGGAAAAACATTTACCAAAGTTAAATGAAGATCAGATAAGGAATTTAAACAGACCTATAACCTCTTATGAAATAGAAGCAGTTATTAGAAGTCTCCCAACCAAAACAAAACACTGAGAGTCACATGGTTTTAATGCAGAATTCTATAGGCATTTAAAGAAGACATAATGCTGATACTTCCCAAATTATTCCACAAATTAGAAATAGGATTATTCCCCAATTCACTTCAGAAGGCCATAGTCACTGTAATACCCAAATTACATAACCAAGTATAAATTTCTGGTTTCCTTGGAGACTCAATTGTGTCATGTGATGTGTTTCTGGAAGGTATTTGCTAAGAGGATATTTTACTGAAGTAGACACATGAAAGATGTTTTGCTGAGGCAGACACTTGATAAGACATGTGGTATTTGGAAAAAGACAATGAATGACATTCTTGCATTGGTTCACCTTGTAACAATTTGTTGGTCTTCACTAGTCACTGCTTGTTGTGACTTTATAGAAAGAAATACCCGACATACTTCTCACTGCTTCTTATTACTTTGGTTTCTCGAGGTTTCTTCTGAATCAAAGCACTGCTACTGATTCATGTTTGGTGCTTGTGGATTGGACTGGACAGTTTCTACTGATTTGTGTTTGATGTTTTAGAGTGGATTGCTAATATTCTGACAATGAAGATTAGAATTGCCCAAAACACTACTTCTAATCAGGTGCACATCCCCCTTTTCCTATTAGCCATTTTTATCCACTATTTTTGGACAGTGAGCTAGAAAGGTGGGTGAAGTATTTAAGAACAGTTACTAAAGAGAGTTTTGAAAAATCTAACCCTACAACATAAAACTCCAACATGGAAAGGAAATTACAGACCAATTTCCTTTATGAACATAGATGCAAAAATTCTCAATAAAATACTTGCGAACCAAATCCAAAAATATATTAAAAGATCATCCACCATGATCTATTTGTCTTCATCAGAGACATGCAGGAATGATTGAACATATATAAATCAATAAATGTAATCCACCATATAAACAAACTGGAAGATGTGAAAAGGCCTACAACATATTTGAATATGTCTTCATGATAAAAGTTTCAGAGTAATTAGGGATACAAGGGACATATTTTAACATAATAAAAGAAGTGTACAGTAAGTCCATAGCTAACATCAATTTAGATGGAAAGAAACTCAAACCAATTCCACTAAAATCAGGAACAGGACAAGGCTGTCCACACAGCCAGTGCAGTTTTGATCTCAGAGCTTATAGTGTGCCTACAAAAGACTGGATGTGGGGGCAGGGGGTCCCAATTCCTACAGCTGAACTGTTGGCTACTGAAGGACTCTGGGGAAGTGTATATGTTTTCACCTGTGTACCCACTGAGGAGATTACTAGATTTCAGATGATTCCAAACACAGAGTCATACAAATGATCTTTGTTAAACTCAGTGGATCTCAAAATAAAGTTAATTACTAAACTAAATTTTATGTACCAACAGCTAAAACATGGTTAAACATATCTTCACAAAAATTGTATATATAGACCCCTAGAGGCCATGCTAGCACCCAGAACCCCAGGTAAGCATCCCACCTATAGACTACCAACACTCTCTCACTGTCTACTTTCAAACATACCCCCTCTTCCTAACAATATCTTAGCCCACAACTTTGATGGAATCCCCATACCCTACCAGAGGCCACACTGGCAGTCAGAAACCCAAATAGACTGGTTGATCACAAACTGTCCCCAACTTTCTTAGTGACTGCCCATCCACCCTCAACAAGCTCACCCTTTCATCAAAACACCCTGGCCCCCAAATTGGACCAGAAGACATGCCAGCAACCAGAAACATAGGTAACACTCCTGTCCTAGCACTGTACCTACTCAGTGCCCAGTGCCTGCTCAGCCTACCCTCAATTATCCTACCTTCTTCATCACCATTTCTGCCCTAAAATCCTGTAAAAGACCTTCTTCTGGACCAGAGGTTATGCTGGCCTCTAGAGCTCCAGCCAACAACTTGAATAGAGACACTATTCAACCATAAGCTAGTCCATCCAGTAAAGCAGGGAGAAAATAGAAATCAAGGAAAAGCATTCATCCCACAAAGGCAAACTCAGAAATCAAAATGTAGACTTGTAATTATTCAACCTCAGTTGTCTAGGTGCCAGTGTAAGAACACAGCCAACAACAGTCAGGGGACTATGTCACTGCCAGACCCAGTTATCATAATACAACAATCCCTGAGTATTGCAACATAGCTGAAGCACAAGAAAATGACTATAAGGCAAACTTTATGAAGATGATAGTGGTTTTTGTACAGGAAATCAATAAATCCTTTAAGTAAATTCAAGAAAAAACAAACAAAAATTTGAAGGAAATAAGTAAATCCATTAAGAAAAGTCAAGGAAAAACAAACAGTTAAAGGAAATGACTAAAACTGTTCAAGACCTGGAAATAGAAGCAATAAAGAAAATACAAATTAAGGGAATTCTAGGAAAAGGAAATCTATGTGAGTGAACAGTAACTACAGATATAAGCATCACCAAGAGAATACAAGAGATAGATGAGAAACTCTCAGACATTGAAGATTCAGTAGAAGAAATAGATTCATCAGTCAAAGAAAATGTTAAATCTAAGAAATTTCTGACATAAAACATTCAGAAAATCTGGGACATTATGAAAAGACCAAACCTAAGAATAATAGAAATAGAAAAAGACTCAAAAAACATTTTTAACAAAATTTTAGAAGAAAAAGTTTCTAAGCTAAAGAAGGATATGACTAAAAAGAAGCTTACAGAACACCAAATACAATGAACCAGAGAAGAAGTCCACTCCTACATAATAAACAAAACATTAAAAAATACAGAACAAAGAAAGAATAATAAAATCTGAAAGGGAAAAGGCCAAGTATGAAATCAGACCTATTTGAATTACACTGAAATTCTCAACAAAGACTCTAAAAGCTGAAGGTGTGCTAAAAGCTATTAGAGACCACAGATGTCAGCCCACACTACTATATCCAGCAAAACATTTAATCATCATAGATGAAAATAAGATATTCCAAAATAAAGTCAAACCATATCTACTCAAAAATCCAGCCCTTCAGAAGATACTAGAAAGAAAACTCCAATCTAAGAAGGTTGACTACACTAATGAAAACACAGGAAATAAATAATCTCACACCAGCAAGACCAAAGGAACAGAAACACACACACACACACTATCACCACCAACAACAAATTAATAGGAATTAGCAATCATTGGTCATTGATACTTTCCAGTCTTAATGTACTCAATTCCCCAATAAAAAGCCACAGAGTAACAGAATGAATAGAAAAATAGGATCCATCCTTCCATTGCATACAAGAAACACACATCAACAAAAAAGATAGAAATTACCACAGCTTAAAGGGTGGGAAAAATCATTTTCCAAGCAAATGGACCTAAGAAACAAGCTGCTGTAGCCATTCTAGTGTCTACCAAAATGACTTCAAATCAAAATTAACCAAAAGAGATGGGGAAGGACATTGCATACTTTGCTTATCAAAGGAAAAATACATCAAAATGATCATTTCTTAATATTTACACCTCAAACATAAGGGCACCCACATTTATAAACACATGGAGCCTCACATGTTGATAATGGAAGACTTTAATATCCCACTTTCATCAATGGGCAGGTAATCTAGATAAAAACTAAACAGAGGAATAATGCAACTAGCAGATTACCAAGTGTACCTAAGAGATACCTACAGAACATTTCACACAAACAAAAAGAATAAACCTTCTTCTCAGAACTTCAGAACATTTTCCAAAACTGACCCCATACTTGATCACAAGGAGCCTTTAGGCATCTAACCTAGGTTATATATACACACTTATATTATGTCTTTTTTCAGATTGGTGTTTTTGTGATATTACTAACAATGGGAACAAGTTCTGTCTCTGAATCTTTTGCCTGCTTTTAGGATCATTTCACTTCCTACTAGATTGCTTTGTTCAACCTTAATATAAGGGGATGTTTGTAGTCTTATAATAACTTGATATGCCATTTTTGGTTGATATCCCTGGGAGGCCTGCCCTTTTCTGAAGGGAAAGAAGAAGAAAAAGAAGAAGAAGAAGAAGAAGAAGAAGAAGAAGAAGAAGAAGAAGAAGAAGAAGAAGAAGAAGAAGAAGAAGG
>NW_021620584.1:2774757-2788225 GCF_004785775.1 Grammomys surdaster
AGAAGAAGAAGAAGAAGAAGAAGAAGAAGAAGAAGAAAAGAAGAAGAAGAAGAAGAAAAGAAGAAGAAGAAGAAGAAGAAGAAGAAGAAGAAGAAGAAGAAGAAGAAGAAGAAGAAGAAGAAGAAGAAGAAGATCTGGGAGAGAGGGGAGGTGGGGTTCAGAAAGGGAGGATAGGAGGGAGTAGAAACTGTGGTAGGGATGTAATATATAAATGAAGGTTGAGAGAGAGAGACAGAGAGAGACAGAGAGAGACAGAGAGACAGAGACCCCTGCATATTGTCAGACTACCTGGGATTAAAGCTAAATTTCAACAACAGAAGCAGTAGAAAGCCTACAAACTCATGCAAAATGATCAGCTCTCTACTGAATGACTGTCAGGCAAAAATCAGAAAAGGAAAAGGAGGTATAACAATGACATCGAGGAAATCAAAGAATCATTAGGTCATACTTTAAAAACTTGTGCTCCACAAAATTGGAAAAACTAAAATAAGAAAATGGATACCACTTACCAAAGTTACACTAAGATCAGATAAACAAGTTAAATATTCATAGAAAAATAAAAAGTCATTAAAAGTCTCACAACAACAACAACAAAAACAAAGAAAAAAACAAAAACCCAGAGCCAGATGATTTTAGTGTAGAATTTTACCAGATTTTCAAAGAAGAGCTAACACCAGTACTCAGCAAATTATAACACAAAATAGAAACAAAAGGAACATTGCCAAATTCATTTTATGAGACCACAGTCACCCTGATACCCAAACCACAGAAGGATTCAACAAAAACAGAGAATTACAGCTGAATCTCCCCATGAAGATAGATGAAATAGTACTATGTAAAATATTTTCAAACCAAATCAAAGAAGACATTAAAGGGATCATCCACTATGATTAGGGAAAGTACATCATACAAAAAACAATCAATGTTATCCACTATATAAATAAACTGAAAGTAAAAATAGTGAGCATCTCATTAGATGCTGACCAAAAAAAAAAAAAAAAAAGCTTTGACAAAATCTAACACCCCTTCATGGTAAAAATCAGGGGGAGATGAATGATAAAATGGACATACCTAGACATAATAAAATCAATTTACAGCAAGTCAATAGTCAACATCAAAATAAATGGAGCAAATCGCAAAGCAATTCCACTAAAATAAGGAACAAGATAAGGATGCCCTCTCTCTTCATATCTGGTCAATATAGTAATTGAAGTTTTAGCTGGAGGAATAAGACAACTAACTAAAGGAGATCAAGGGAATATAAATTGAAAAGGAAGAAGTCTAAGTATCACTATTTGTATATGATGATAGTAAATATATATTACCCCAAAATTTCTTCCAGGAAACTCGTACAGCTGATTAAACACTTTAATGAAGTATTTGAATACATGATTAACTAAAAACTTAAATTAAATTAAACTTAAAAAGTCAGTAATCCTCCTATATACAAATAACAAATGGGCTGAGAAAGAAACCAGAGAAATAACCCACTTCACTATAGCTACAAATAATATGAAATATCTTGGGCTAACTCTCTCAAGAAAGTGAAAAGCTTGTATGACAAACACTCCAAGTCTTTAAAGAAAGAAATTGAAGAAGATATCAGAAGATGGAAAGATCTTTCAGTCTTATGGATTGTCAGAATTAACATAATAAAAGTGGCTATAGTACAAAATCAATCTACAGACTCAAGACAATACACATCAAAATTCCAATAAGATTCCTCATAGATTTTGAAAACACAACACTAATTTTCATAGGAAAAACAAAAAATCCTGGACAGCTAAAGCAATCCAATATATTAAAATAACATTTGGAAGTATCACCATCCCTGATTTTAAGCTATACTACAGAACTATAGTAATAAAAACCACATGGTATTTGAAAAAAAAAAAACAGGCTTATCACTGGAACTGAATCAAAGATTCATATGTAAATCTACACACATACGAAGACTTAACTTTTTTTTTTCTTTTATAAGTAATCCAGAAGTACACAATGGAAAAAGAAAGCATCTTCTTTTTTATCTACACATCTCTCTCAAAATAAATTGGTGTGTGATGTTAAAACATAAAATATAAAGCTTCTGATGATTATATCAACAAAAATTGTGCTGGTCTAACTCCATATCAGTATGTAGAGGCACGCAAATTGATCCATATGTATCACCCTGTACAAACTCAATTCCAGGGATCAAACACCTTAACACAAAACTAGATACCATTAACCTAATAAAAGAGAAGGTGGGAAATAGTTTTGAACACATTGTCACAGAGCACAACTTCCTAAATAGAACACCAATAGCACAGGCCCTAAGAAAAACAACTAATAAATGAGACTTTATGAAATTGAAAAGCTTCTGTAAGTCAAAGAACACAATCAAAGGGACAAAATGGCAGCCTACAGAATGAGAAAAGATTTTCACCACCAGCACATGTGACAGAGGGGTGGTATCTAAAATATAAACAGAATTCAAACTAGACATCAACAACCCCAATAATCCCATTTTAAAATTAGGTACAAACAAAAACAGAGAATTCCTAACAGAGAAATTTCAAATAGCACTAAAAGGAATGTTTAATATTCTTAGCCATTAAGGAATGCAAATCAAAATGACTCTGAGATTCCATTTTATACCTGTCAAAATGGCTAAGATCAAAATCACATGTGATAGCTCATGCTGACGAAGAGGTGGAGTAAAGGGAACACTCCTGTATTGCTTGTAGGAGTGCAAACTTGTATAGCTACTATATAAATCAATATGGTGCTTCTCAGAAAATTTGGAATCAGTCTACCTCAAGACCCAGCTATACCACTCAGGATATATCAAAAGACACTCCATCCACCACAAGAATACTTGCTCAACTATGTTCATAGCAGCTTTATTCATAATAGCCACAAACTTGAAACAACACAGATGTTCCTCAACTGACAAATGGATAAAGTAAATGTGGTACATCTACACCATGGAGTATCACTCAGATGTTAAAAACAATGACATTTGCATGCAAACTGATGGAACTAGAAAATATCCTGAGTGAGGTAACCTCGACCCAGAAAATCAAACATAGTATATACTCACTTATAAGTGGACATTAGCTATTAAGTAACAATGAGGTCTCTGGAGTGGGGGTGGAGGTGGGGATATAGACACATGTATCTCCCTGAGAAGGGAAAATAGAATAGGTTTTGTCAGTAGACTGTGGGCCAGTGGGAATGGGAACAGATGGAATCAGGCTAGGGTTGGGAAGGAGGCAAGAATGGATTACTTGAAAAGACAACTAGAATGTAGAGGCATTTGAGAGGCAATATAGAAACTAGTATAGTATAAACTTCCACACGAGAAAGACCCTAACAAAATCTCCTAGTAATGGAGGATATAGAACCCAAACTGGCCATATTCTGTAACAAGGCAAGGTTCTCAAGTTAAAACACACACACACACACACACACACACACACACACAAAACAAACAAGAAAAAGAACCCACAAAAACAAACAAGAAAAACAAAAAAACTTTTGCCATTCAAACTGCACTGCCTACAAGAAGTGCTGGTGTAATGGTGGTGACCAATCAATAATTGTGGCCACTTATGGGAGTGGACAATCAATAACTGGTCCAACTTGAGGTCCACACCACAAGAGGGAGCCCATGCCAGACACTGCCCAGATACACAGTGAGCAGAAGCAGGACAACCCTGAGTCTCGAGATAGAACCAAAAATGATTGAAAAAAAGTCAATGAAATATTCATGGATCAGTGCCTAGCCTAATTGTCAGCTTATGAGATAAGATGCAGTGACTCACAGTCAAACATTAAATGAAGCCATGTGAAGGAAGCCTGTAGAAGAACGGGAGGTAGAATTTATAGGAGCTAAAGGGATCAAGGACATCAGGAAAATAGCTAAACCGATCTCATAGGGCCTCAAAAAGATTGAAATGACAGAGACTCTGAATGGGTTTGCACCACGTCCTCTATAATATGTTACAGTTGTCCTGCTTGATGTTCTTGTGAGAATCTCAACTGTGGAAGTAGGAAGTGTCTCTAACTCTTTTACCTACCCTTGATATCCATCTTCCCTTACTGGGTTGCCTTATTCAGTCTTGATATGAAGGTTTGTGTTTAGTCTTATTGTAACTTGTTATGTCACCCGTGGTAGTTTAAATATGCCTGGCCCAAGACAAGTGACACTATCAGGAGGTGTAGCCTTGTTGGAATAGGTATGGTGTTGGTGAAGGAAGTGTGTCACTGTGTAGGTGGGTTTTGAGGTCTCCTAGTGCTCAAGCTCCACCCAGTGAAGAAGAGAGCCTCCTGCTAGCTGCCGGCAGAAGGGAGTCTCCTTCTGGCTCCCTTTGGATCAAGATGTAGAACTTTTGGGTCTTTCTGTATCACGTTTGCTGCTTCCATGCTTCTCACCATGATGATAATCTGTAGGCTAGCTCCAATTAAATGTTTGCCTCGGTTATGATGTCTCTCCACAGCAATTAAACTCAAACTAAGTTGAGCTCTGCCAACTGAGTAGCCCCTGGTGGCTATTCCTGTAAGAGCTGCTTTTTTTTTTTTTTTTTTTTTTTTAATGACAGAGGAGTGGAACTGAGGCAGAGGGGAGGGAGGTGGGAGGGAGAGGGCCTGGAAAAAGTTGAGGGAGGGGAATCTGTGGTCGGGATGTAATATATTGTTGGGAGCCAACTCTTAGCAGAAAGTGGCTATCATCTTTGCAGGCATCTAGAGCCACATACCATGACAAGAGACTTGTTTTCAACAGCCTACAACAGCTGAGCACACTCTGATAAACATCTTGTTTTTCTCACATATCTTGTTTTGCTGTTTAGTGCCCCCAGCTGCAAGGTGCACATGATATCCACACTGCAAGACACATGACATACTGCCTTCAGCTGTGTTCCCCTGCTTGTCCACAAGGGCAAGGCACGTGGTAAAGCGTATAAATACCCAGGATTTCCTTTCAATAAAAGAGACTTGATCAAACCCTCTATCTTGTCTCCATTCTTCATATCTCTTGCCCTTCTTGTTGACTGACTGGAACAGACTGGACTGTTACAATATATGAGAGAAAAATTAAAAGAAAGAATTATCTACCTGTTTATATAGATATAGATATTTCCGTATATTCATTTATATCTACACACATGACATGCACACATATCCACATATACAATATTTTCATAAATATTTATATATGTTTTGTCTCAATAAATTCATTCATAAATTTGATAGAACACAAAGACAAAGCATGTGATTATAACAATAAAATATTTGCAGGGGTAAAATTTTAGCTGTAACTTCATTTTTATGTCATCTGGAGATTAGTTTGCAAGTACTTTACTGGGAATTTTAGCACCTATGTTCACCAGAGAAATCAGTCTATAATTTTCTTTTTTCTTTTTGTTGTCTGGTTTGGGTATCGGGATAAAACTTGTTTAATGAAAAGAGTTTGGAAGCACTCCTTCCTTTTCTATTTCATGGAATAATTTGAGAAGTATTGGTTTTAGTTCTTTGAAAGTTTGGTTGGTAGAATTGTGTTGTGAATACATCTGATATTGGGCATTTTTAGTTAAGTGGTTTTTAATTTTTTTTTAAATTACTTCTTTTTGCAATCTCATTTCTGATTATAGATCTGTTAAAGTTATTTATTTCCTCTTGGTTTAACTTGGATAGATTATATGCATCTAGAAATTCATCCATTTTTAAAAATTTTCCAGTTTATTGGAATATAGGTTTTTAAGTTATAGCCTTGAGATTTTCTAAATTTTTTCTATTTCAGAGGAAGCAAAGAAATTACATATGCCTGGAATAAGAAATAAAGTATAGATACAATTGATTTAGTTTTGTATAAATATCATAGGTGTTAAAGTTAAGTTCCAGTTCTTCCCCCAGCCCCATGCTCCCATAAATGAGATTCAGACTCAAATTATATTTAAAAAATATATTGGCTATATAAATAGGATATACTCTAACTACATCATAACTAAAGATACCCATTAATTTTAACTTACATATTGCCAAGTGGCTGGTTACCTGTGCTCAGGTACCATGTGTCCATGTGTCTGTCTCCTCACCTCTTATCCAGCCCTTCTCTCTGCCTCCTTCTCTCCCATAATTCGTTCTCTTCCTGATGTCCCACCTCTATTCCTTGCCTAAGCTATAGGCCATTGACTTTTTAATTGATAAGTGATATATACAATATACAAGATGATCTCTCTACATATTTCTTGAAGTTTATATAAAGACGAAAATGAGTCATAGAAAGGGTAATGAAGGAAAGTAACTTAAGGCAAGTAACATAAGGAAAAGTAGTCTTCCATGTGGGGCAGAAGGAGGTGTAGGGCCCTGCAACTGAATGTAGGCCTGTTCCCAGTACCCCTTTGTCTCAGCATAGAAGGCAGAGAAAAGTTGGCAGAAAGAGGCTGGATTTGGCTGTTCTTTGTTACCATGTTATAAAGACAAGCACTTTGCTTTTAGTGGAGGCAAAATTTTTTTTTTTTTTTTTAGTGGAGGCAATTTTAAAACAGGAGGATCTAAAACTGTAGCTTACCTAGTGCTTGCTTAATGCTTGCCTAGTACCTTCCTAGCATGTATGAAACTCTGGGTTAAATTGCCAGCACCAAATAAAAGTTCTTTGGAAAGTCACTTGGATGGTGTTTTGCTGGGGCAAACATGTGAAGGAACGTTTAGCTGATGCAAACACAAGTGAAAGGCTGTTTTGCTAAATGAAGCATGTGAAAGGACACTTGATGAAGGATTCTTCCTTAAGAACAGGCATGTATTAGTCTGTCTTACATTGTGTAATTGAGTAGCATTTGTTTGGACTCCATAAAAAGAAATGCACCAAAAACTTCTGGTTGTATGCTGAAGTTTCTGCCACTTCCGTAAACTCAGGCTGAATAGTAGAGTGAGGTCAACTGAGACAGATGCATGTGCTTAGGCAAGACACTTGGAGGACATGTGATGTTTGGAGGGTGTAATTAGGACTCAACAGATTGACAGTGATGGAGGCTGAGCTAGGTTTGCTTACAGAGCTAGCTGTTCAATGCTTGTAGGTCTTGAGTCTTCAATGATCTTCGCTTCCCTGAGAGAGACACAGCCAAGATCTTCTCTTGGTGCCTCTGGGTCCCTCTTGCTGACTCATCCCAAGTCTAAAGCTTGGTTATCTCTGTTAGTGCCACTGCTGCTGATTTCCTGATTGCTATCCCAACGCTACCAAACTGGACTGCTGATATATCCATGAAGTGTTTTTGAGTGGATTGAGCTGCCACTGTTAACCTGTGAACTGAACTGCAAGTTTTCAGACAGTACAGATGGGAGTTGTGTCCACTTCCCCCATATCCTTTCTTTTCCACTACCTCTGGTGGGTGGTGGGCTAAAAGAGAGGTATGAAGTGGGAGGATGAACATTTCATTTTTGAGATAAGAGATGCAGATTAAACTTCAAAAAGGAGATCAGTTATTGAAATGGTTCTTAAAAGGTCTTTGGAAACAGCCCTTTTAGAATGCCTTCCTAAGTAATGTGGTTAGTGATATTTTCCTTTCAGTCCTGTCTCCAGTAAGTAGAGGATGTGTTTGTCTATTCTAGCCTGGATACTACATTTGGTTTTGTGTCTTCCTTCCTGTTTTGAGAGTTAAGATCATTGTCTTACAACTCATGACTCATTTACTCATTGGGTCGTGAATTAAGACTCAAAAAGAGTGGACACTTAAAATGTCCACAGGACTAAATTCTACTAAATACTGACTACAGTTAGCTTTAAGACAATTCTGAGTACACAGTTTTACTATTACAAAGTCAGAATAGGTACAAATTATAAGCAGTCGTTATGGAGAATTATATGAAGTATACTATTCTGTATGAAATATAGTATTTATTCCTTACAGCATACTTCATAAAACAGATACTGGTCTTACCTCCTGTGCAAATATCAACGATGACAATATATAGTGTTTAGTACATATCTGTAGATTATCTATACAGTTCTGATCATATTAATTAATCTAATCCCTTAACAACTCTTAATTTTATGTATTAGCATTTATGCCTATGGACCTGATAGCAAAATAGAGTTGTAAGTACCACATTTACTTAATACTAGAGATTACAATTTGACTGCTTTCAGCAGGCATAGACTTAAATGATAAATATTATTGCCTGTCCAAATTTCTCTGTACAAAATAATGAAGACATCAACATATCAAATGATCTATATTGATCTTGTCTAGAAATCAACCATTGGTTTTAGTATCTATTATTCTGAGTTTTTAATCCAAAAGATATCAACCTGGAAAAAGAGTAGAGTAACAATAAATAGGAAAGGGAGCCTATGAATGAATGGATACAAATGAAACCTTGATAAAAAAAAAAGTCCTTCAAGATTTTCAAAGTACTATTTCAAAGCCTGGCACCCCTTGTGAGATATGATCCCCAGGCCTCTCTCCCAGCAAGTGGCTCAAATACAGTTTTCCCATTTGATCATTAACACTCATTGTCTCACTCCCCCTCCAGACCTGCCAAATTTACTTTTAACTGCTCTCAGCACAAAGACAGGAGGGGGCAGGATAATGAGTCTCCACATTGCATAATTATTATAAATGAGCAGAGATAAACTACACCTGTCAAAATAAATGATCAGCATTCTAAACTGCTGATTTCTCTACTGTTTTTGTAAACTCAAGTTATTCACCTTACTAATTTCTCCCACTGCTGTTCTCAGAGGTGGTTGGATTTTTATTCCCTTATTATCTCTCTCCCTCACCCTCTCATTCTTTCTCTTTCTCTCCTTTTCTTAAATCCCTTCCCCCACTCTGAAGTGTGCTCCTAGAATTAACTCAGAAGATACCTGTCACTTGCAAATTCTTCAAAGGCTGAAAGAAAAAGCTAGAAGCAAGCTATTCCCATAAGAAATGAATTACTAAATAACTAGACTTCCACGAAGGATGTCAGAAATGGGCTGTCTCATTGAGGCTGAGTCTATCAGTTTTCAGCCTCTCTAAAATACCCCATTTTGTTCTTTTTCTAAGGTTCTACCAGCTGACAGAGACAATGGCAATATAGCACAGAAGTCAAGCTAATCTGGAGTGTAACTAGGTTTAAGGAATGTTCAGTCAACAGTATTTTGGGTACAGGAATACTATGTCCCTGGTTTCTGAAGTTCAAGGCCAACAAACCATACTTCTGAGTCTATATACAAGTAAAGTACAGTGTACAATGTGTTGACTTTTTAATAATAGTACATGAATGTGAAGCTCTTTTTAAAAGTCATAACATAGCTATCACCCTTTTTAAATGAGAACAATTAAGATTATCCATAAAAGACATAACATTGGTCCCATGAGATGGAAATGAGTTCCTATAAATTGCCCACACTCCTGTAAGTAATCTCAACCAAACCAACTGATTCACTAAGCTAGACTTGGCTGAGTTATTTCTTTGCTCTGCTGCTGGAAACCTATATTGATTGAACAAATATTTGTTCGTATCTTCCCAAAATAAGTTAATGCAACCTTTAGTGCTCAAATTAATACTGTGCTAAGATAAAAACTTCAAGAGATAGCACATGCTGGCAAGGATGTAGAGCAAGGGGAACACTCCTCTATTGCTGGTGGGAGTACAAATTTATACAACCACTCTGGAAATCAATTTGGTAGTTTCTCAGAAAATTGGGAATAGTTCTACATCAAGACCTAGCTATACTATTCCTGGTCATATACTCAAAAAATGCTTCACCATACCACAAGGTATGGTGCTCCACTATGTTTATAACAGCTTTATTCCCAATAGCCAGAAACTGGAAACAACCTAGACATCCCTCAACTGAAGATTGGATAAAGAAAATGTGGTTCATTTACACAATGAAATACTACTCAGCTATAAACAACAAGGACATCATGAATTTTTCAGGCAAATGGATATAAGTAGAAAATATCAGCCTGAGTGAGGTGACCCAGACCCCAAAAAACATGCATGGTATATACTCACTTATAAGTGGATATTAGTCATAAAGTATAGGATAATCACACTACAATCCACAGACCCAAAGAAGCCAAATAACAAGGAGGACACAAGAGAAAATGGTTGAATCTTACTCAGAAGGGGGAAATAAAATAGACATCAGAAATTAATGAAGGGAGAGAACTGGGTGGAAGAGGGGATGGGCAGAGATACAGGGAGGGGAGATCAGGAGAAAGAACAAAAATCAACAGTGGGCAAGTGGAGATGGGGGCATCTCTAGGATATGTCAGAGACCTGGGATGGAGGGGAGGCCCCAGAGAGTCTATGGGAATGATTTTGTCTGAGACTACTAGCAGTGGGAGATATTTAGACTTTAGTAGCCACCTCCTGTAGCCAGGTAGGACTCCCAATGGTGGGATAAAGATATCAACCTATCCACAAAATTTTAACCCGAAATGTGCCTACAAGATGTGCAGGTTCAAAGATGAAGTAGAACATAGAAAATGGCCAACTAATGATGGACAAAATTGAGACCTATCTCATGGGCAAGAATCACTCCCTGACACTATTAATAAGACTCTGTTATGCCTGCAGATAGAAATCTAGCATAACTGTCCTCTGAAAACTCTACCCAGTAGCCAATGGAAACAGATGCAGAGACCTACAGCTAAACATTAGACAGAGCTTGAGAAATCTCACGAAAGAGTTGGGAGAAGGAGTCAGGAACCCAGAGTGGATAGGAATTCTACAAGAAGACTAACAGAGTCAAATAACCTGGATCCTTGGGGGCTGCCAGAAACTGACCCACCAACTAAAGAGCAAGTGTGAGCTGTACTTAGCTTCCTGACATATACACACATATGTAGTCGATATGCAGCTTGGTTTTCATGTGGTTCTCCCAATAACTAGAGCAGGGGATGTCTCTGAATCTGTTGTCTGCCTGTGGATCCTGTTCACTTAACTGGGCCACCTTGCCTGGCCTCACTTGTAAAGAATCAACTAGTCCTTCAGTGACTTGATGTGCCAGGTGATACCCAGGAGCCACCCCCCCCACTTCTTAGATGAAAAGGGGAGGAGGTATAGGTGAAGGGGCTGTGTTAAGGGGGACTGGTAGGACAGGGGCCTATGATTACAATGTCAAAGGAATACATAAATATAATAATGGGAAAAAATAATGTGGCATAACAAAAGATGAGTTTGGGAGGAACAGTTTTATTGTTCCATTTGTAGATGATAAAACATGCGTCTAAGGCGACTGTGTCTGAAGGTGGGAAGTCCTTGGATAAATTATGTTACTGGGGAAATTAAGATTTCCTTTGAGGATCCTAGTCTTATAAATACAAGAATGTAAAAATGATATCAAAAAGAAGTTCTAGGAAAATTTTGTTAGAGTTTAACAGAGATAAGTATAGAGGTTAGCCATTGAACTGATCATGGGGTTCTCAATAGAGGAGTTAGAGTGAAGACTGAAGGAGAGCTGAAAGGATTTGTGGCACCATGAGGAGAGCAACAATACCAACCAACCACAGCTCCCAGGGTCTAAACCACCAGCCTGGGAGCACTTAGGGAGGGATCCAGCGCTTCAGTTGAATATGTAAGAGTGGAGGGCCCTGCTGGGCATAGGTGGAAGAAGAGAACCTTGACCACATGAAGGCTGGATGCCCCAGGGGGTGGGAATTTTGAGGGTGGGGAGGGGGGGGTGGGGGGGGGGTAGATAGAGGTTACATCCACAGAGAAGAAGGAGGAGGGGTGAGGGGATTGGGGTTTCCTGGGTGGGTGGGGGATGGGGTAAGGGGACAACATATGAAATGTAAATAAAACATCCAATAAAAAAAAAAATCTCAGTAGCTACCAAAAAGAAATAGAGAAAAATGCCAAGCCTTTCAAGTATGGAAATAGAACAAACAACAGAGATATAACTCAGTGGTTAAAAGTGTGTGCTGATCTTTCAGGGGACCTGAGTTCAGTTCCCAGTATTCGTGTTACAGGGATGAAGCTCATAACCACCTGTAGCTCTAGATCCAGGGGATCCAATACACTTTTTTTCTTGGCCTCTACAGGCACCTGTACTCAACATGAATGTTCCCACATATGTGCATATACATATAAAAATACAACAAATTTTAAAAAACCTTCAGCCTAGATGTTTTCTGTTCTTTGGATTTTAGTATCCAATTCTCTACTTGAAGTGTTTTATTGAGAAGTCAAATTTGTCTATGACCATACTACCCCAAGCTAACTAACTAGGGTCTGGCCTGGCTCATACTTGCATTGGGAAGAGGGAGGAAAGCTTTTGTGCTAGTGAGCATCTAGCCCCACGGTATGTGGTCTTTTATAGCCCCTATATGTTCTGTTTCTTAGATGATGCATGGGAAGAAAGGGATTCCAGAACAATGAAAACAGAATTCTTTTACCTGTTGGAGTTATCTTTAGTTTCATATTACACCAGGAGGTTGTCTTCCTCTATATGGATAGGAGTGGTATACCTCTTTGATGAATGGAGTTCACCACATGAATATGAGGGATGCCCTCCAAAAAATAAAAAATAAACCTAACAGACTAGAAAATAAGTTTCAAACCCAAAAAAAGATCATGAACAGGAATCAGTTCCAGGATCCCTGATCTAAGCCATTAGACACACAATGGGGGCTGAGATGTTTGCCCAGAAAGAAGACCCAGAAAAAAAAAAAGAGAAATTACAATAAGAAAAAAGATATGTGGATAATATCTTCTACCCTGGCTTCTGAATGTGCATGAAAAAAATGGAAAAGAAATAGATTGAAGCATCAACTTATCATGTTTTATGTTCTTGATTGCTGGATAAAGTAAAGAATACAAATTAGTTTCATGCCAAATAGCCCCTTCTGGGTCTGAAAAACTCAAAACCCAAGGGAAAATAAGGTGCTGAGGCAGAAAGAGAAAGCAAGGTAGAGTTGAAAGGAGATATCCCTCAAGCCCAGCTTCCTGTACAGAAGGACAAACCTATGATTTTGTATGCAAACTAGGGCTTTCACAGTGGCCCAGTATGGGAAACAGTGTTCAATAGGGAATACTTAGTATCTGAGCTGCTTGAAAGGAAACTTTTAAACAAGTCATTAAAAAGTCCGTAACAGTCACTCAGTGGAGATGCACAGCATTCCTGCAGCAGCACCCCTGGGTGAGAAAACAAAGGAGCTCATACAGAATAATACTAGATTATAGAGTGCTAAGTAGTGTCTTTCCACCCCCACCCCCACCATTCAGCATTGCTTTCTTGAGGAAACAATTGGGACGAGTAAGAGATCTTTCCATGCTTTATTGGATCTTATTCATGTTTTATTAGTAATTCCTTAGTTATTGAACTCTGAGACCAATTCATCTGGAATGGACAACTGTTTACTTGGAGAGTATCCTCTCAAGGTCACTTTCACTGTTCTATTTGTCTTAGGAGAATGGCCCAGGACTTAGATTAGGTTAGGTAAGGTTAGGTTAGGTTAGGTTAGGTTAGGTTAGGTTAGGTTAGGTTAGG
>NW_021620584.1:2788235-2828162 GCF_004785775.1 Grammomys surdaster
GGTTAGGTTAGGTTAGGTTAGGTTAGGTTAGGTTAGGTTAGGTTAGGTAAGGTTAGGTTAGGTTAGGTTATCTTGCCTACCTTCTGAGAAAAGTTTTTATTACACAGATGATACAATGCTAACCTCTAAGTGTCTGATAAACTCAGAAAAGCATCTGAAAGTCATAAAAGGGCAACTAAAAGAGTGAGGTTTAGAATCAATCCTTCTACCTTCTGCACAAGGTACAAGGATCAGGAACAGCAGCTGTAAAATAGTTGGATGTATTATGGCTTGGAAAGAGGCATGTGATACCTGAAAACATTATTAGACAAAGCCAACAACTGTGCTATATGAACATAGAATAGTTGCAGGTGTTTGAAGGATTCCAGCGTATCAGTGCATTTTCATAACCAACCTTTTGATTTTGCCTACCATTCATAGAACTTAGTACTTGATAAAACAAAACAACTTAAATCCACATAGGACTACAACCAAAAAGCTAAGGTAGGTTTTGAATAAGATTATGTCTTTGTAGAACAAACTAAACATATCTGTGCCCTGCTACTCAAGTGCACTTTAGTGTTGGAAGTACTAGAATCTTGGAGAGTTACAACTAGGAGTGTTGTAGAAATGACATTAACAATCAGTCCCCAAAAGAGTCTCAATTATAGAAAGAGACATAAACTCAGTATACAGCAATAGAACAGCAATTGTTAGCATTACAGTGGATGGACTCCATTACCAGTTCTACCTAAGTGACAAAGAAAATGTCTTATCCAAATAAGAGTTGAATTGAAGGCCCTTGGGCCAAGCCTCTTTCTATGGTGGCATAGAATTTAACTCTGGAAAAGTGGCATGCATATTTACAGCAATGAGGTACACTGTTCATGGGCTCAGCCTCTAATTCAACACAGGAACTACTGTGAACAGTGTCATTGAAAGCAACTGACTCTCCTTCAGTAACTGATCCAACAGCAAAAATAGATTAAGCGCCAGAAGGGACACTGTTCATTCTTGTAAATGCCTGAGATATTGATGGCACAAGACAGGGCACTCTACAGGAATGGTGGCTAAAGTAATACATACAAATGAACAAAGACACAAAGTGTCTGGAGAGAGGACTAAGTAGCCATTGTCTGAGTTAAGAACAGTGTAGGTAGTAGTACCTTGTGAGACTTGGTCTTTGACAATCTGTACTCACAATAGGGCTATAACCAGAGGCAAGACTTTATGGATGGCCTATTGAGAATATGAGAACTCTCAGATGCTAACTGAGCATCTATGGAAAAACTAAATATAAAAGAAATACATAATAAATTCAGCATAAGTCAGAGTCTCTGGTAGTTTTCCACATGGCAGCCCATAACCTATTGAATTCTGTCACCTTTCTTCAGGTACAACTTGGGGATTTCCACTGGGTTTATATAGTCTGGCCACAAGTGAGCTGATATAGGCTAGAAACCAGCTAAGGTTGCCAGTATTCCCTAAATATCTGAGGCCTGTTCTCAAGTACAGCTGTTTACAAACATTTCTTTGCAAGTGAACACCACACAAAATGGTATGACCTATAGCTTTGCTTTCTGGAACATTCTAGAGATTTATGCTGAAGTGCATTAAGTCCTTCATTTGCACCTATTGCTCAGGTTGGATAGTTGAACCAGTCCAGTTCTTGATATTTAATTTCCAGTAAGTTACCTGGTATAAAGATACTATGTCCATCTTTTGTCCCTTATAACTATGTTTTATTCAAATAATCTTCCTAGGATCTCATTCTCATCCTCTGATTAGATATGGCTTACTCCATATCATTTTCTTTGCCATTCATTCATTCATGAATGAATGAATTAATAAATTATTAACTATTAATGAATTAATAATCAAATAAGTATTATTAATTACTATTAATTAATAATAATTATTATTTATTATTGATTATTGATAGTTGTTGTTGAATGATAATTAATTAAACAATGATTAATGAGTTAATGAATTATTAATAAAATACTTCCTGTAGATTCTTAAAAATGTTTAACACAATTCCCTAACCTTGGTAAAGTAAAATTCTTATATTTGAGGCCCACCTTGTTCCAGAGGTGACAACATGCTTATTGGCCTTTTTCAAAGCAATATTCTGACTGAACATATGGGCATTGCTGTGTGTAAAGTTCTTGAAAATGTAGAGACCTCAGAAAAGAGAGAGTAGAAAGATTACAAAATCCAGAGATTGAGGAGAAGTAAAAGTCTGAGTTATAGGCAAGGTAGGACTGTTGCACTCACTCACTCACAGCAGCCTTGGGTGCATACACAATACAGACACAAGATCAAGCTAGTCAATGTTCCAGCATGAATATGTGAGAGACTCATGAGATCCCATTAGGCCAATAGTTATGACTTATTGGCAGTTAGTGGCTGCAAGAGAGGGAGATTCAGTTTTATTCAGGGTTGCAGCTAGTCTAAGGTTGCCCATGCTCAGATGGACAGCCCCACACTCATTTGTATACAGTCATTTCTACTTGAACTAGCTGCCTCATAAAGAAAAGAAGGAGGTGGGGGAAGGACATACAATTGGAAAGGAGATGCATGGGATTTCTGACAGAAGCTGTTAAGTTAGGTAGGTGGATATGATCAAAATCTATTTTAATATAAATAAAATACTTAATGAAGTTTCTAGAGTTGGCCTTAACCTATTTTCTGGGGAATCTAAGCTGTTGGTCATCGAGAGTGGAGCACTTGAATGCTTCCTTCTCATGCAGAACTATTCTTCATTCCTTCACATGGGATTATTTTAGCCCTTGTTTTAGTTAGGGTTTTACTGCTGTGAAGAGACACCATACCCAAGGCAACTCTTATAAAGGACAACATTTATTAGGGAAGGCTTACAGGTTCAGAAGTTCAGTTCATTATCATCAAGGTAGGAGCATGGCAGCATCCAGGCAGGCATGGTGTAGGAGGAGCTGAGAGTTCTACATCTTGTTCTGAAGGTAGAAGACTGGATTCGAGGCAGCTAGGATGAGGGTTTTAAAGGTCAGGCCCATAATGACAAACTTCCTCCAATAAGGTCACATCTATTCCAACAAAACCATACCTCCAAATAGTACCACTCCCTGAGCCAAGCATACTCAAACCTGTTGGGCCACAGTTTAGCCCTGGTTCAGGCCTTGAGGACAAACTTGAGCCTGGCTCAAGTTTCAGCAGCCTTGTGGGAGAGCCTAAGCCTGGCTCAAGTTTTGAGCCCTATCTCAGTCACTTCTGTACTGGAGTGACTCAGAAAGACTTGTTTGGTCCTGTCTCTGGCCCACCATTGCTGATATAGAGCTTTGCCATTGGCCCTGTCAGTCACCCCATACCTCCCATTCCCCATCCCTACCTCCTATGTCATCTCACCCCACAAAAAAAAAAACAAAAAACCCTCCCTATGCCTATGTTCCAAGTTTATATAGACAAGAGACTGATGCAATAAAGTTGAGTTCCTGCTTCAACAAGACTCCTGGCTCAATGTATTTCTTTTGGGTTGTCAACACTCGCCATCCTGCTCAGCACCAGAGAAGAGGCCCTGTGGGGAAAAATATTGGCCACAGCTGTGGAGTCCCATGCTGTAGCGGGTGCCACATGCAGGAGGAAGGTCTAATGTTCCAGTGGCCTGGAGGCTTTGGCAGCAGCAGGCCCCAATGACACGAGGAAGTCCTTGGTTCCAGAAAGGTTTATTGTCATGGCAGATTGTAGATAGTTCTGGTTGTACCCCCATAAAACTCAGGCCAGTCCCGAGTTAAATAGGGAGGGAGAAAGGGGGAGGATCTGGGGATGCATGCTTAATTTGCTCCGCCCTCTGGCCTTCATTAGTAAGTAAATCCCTAGGGCCTGAGGCCTCTAGTCACGCCCTCTATCTCTGCACTTTGGGAGGGGCTGTCTGGCCTACATGACTGAACAATGTAATTCTATGGAGACTAGACTGCTTTTCAGGACCCTGGGTTCTTGGGGCACGCCGAACTTCTGCAGGTTCTCACGCAGAGTCTCGGGGTTCTAGGCAACTGTCCAGCCATGACCCTGAATACCCTTACACAGTCCCACATCTCCTCCCCTTTACTTTTTTTAAAAAAGGGGGGGGTCACTGTGTCGTCTGTGGTAAAAATTTTGAATGAGGAAGACAAAAGAAAGCAGTATGTAGGCCAGAGGGGTTAGCACAATTAAGTCACAGGATAAGGGGCGTTGAGGGTGGGGGTTGGGAAGGCAAGGGATCATTGAATCAATTGATTACAATTATGAGGTTGTACAGTTTGAGGGTAATAACATCTGACTAATCTAGATAGACATTATGTTTTCCTCACTAACATGTAACTTTAGCTATTTGACTTTGGCAAAGAGTTCATTTGTAGCTGGAAGGTCTGAATCTGTCTGTAGGACTCAGTGAGCATCTCTGGATCTTGGCATGTGTCTCTGAGTCTCAGCATGTCTCTGGAGTCTGCAGTCAGGTGGTGTGGCTGCAAGAAGACAGCATGGCATCCTAGGCAGGTTCCAGGAGGTAGTGTTGTCTCTGCTGGACTTGTGGGAACGCCTGTAGAATAATCACAACAGAGAATCAGCACCCAGGCAGGGGGATGTCTCCAAAGGGTGTGGTAAGCATTAGGCTACTTGGCAGCAAGCATGCCATGGTTTGCCATTGAGATCCTAGAAAAGCAAATGTGTTCGAGGAAATTTAGTCTTAGAAGTCACCTTTGAGTGTGTTTTGGATGGCTGAGGAAGAAAAACATCATATTAATTATGTAGGCAGCAACAGTTTGTCTGTAAAAGGAAACTAGTTGCTAATTAAGAGCTGAAAGATGGTGATCTGCATGTTGATTTAACCTGTGGAATAGATCTAGATGACTCTTGGACCTTGAAGAAGTCTTAAGACTTGAAAAAAAATGTTGGGAATATATCATGAGTGTTAGAGAGAAAAGGAGACATTTAAACAAAAAGCGAAAAAATATTGGGTTGAAAAGCATGAACACTGTTGTTTTAGGCATTCCTGTTAGGGAAAAGGCATTAATGGTGGGAAAGCATGAACATTTTTGTGGGTATTCCTGTTGGGGAGAAAAAGTTAATGGTGGATTTAGAAGCAGTAGGGGAGAGGCTTGCTCTGCCATGTGGTGACTGCTCTAGCAGAGAGGCCAAGGCATTCCCCATTTGTTTTTCTTAGGAATCTTAAATGTAGAGTAGAAAAAGAAGGCCAACCTTGAAGAAAAGCTCAAAGCAAGAAACATAGGTGTTTGATAGTAGAGTCAGAAGGAGTAAAAGACTGTAAAACTGAGCCATGGTGGGGAGACATGTGGAAGCTGGAGTAGCTGGCAGCTCCTGGGAGCTGGCAGGCAGCGTGCAGTTTCTCCAAGCTCAGCCTGGAGTTTTTAGTTTACACAGGGGCAAAGGCAGCAGACTGAGTCTCAGACCCTCTGCTATCAGGCAAGCCAGCTGGGCTATAGCTGGCCGCAAATGACCTAGAAGGTGAAGTGGGAAAGGGGGCAAGCAGGGAGTTGGCCCTGTTGCTTCAGGCAAGCTGGCTGGGCTGTAACCCATGGGCACCAAATGTCGGAGGAGTGGGGGAAGTCCACACTAGGCTAGCAGGCAGCCTGTGAAAGACTGATCCCCTGAGGAAAAATCACTGGGGACTATAGAGTTTAGAGCCAGTGCTTCTGAGAAGCTAGTAGGCAGAGCTTGAAAAGCTGACCCCTGGGGGAGGAGTAGAGAGCAGAGATTAGGGAATTGCTGCCATCTTGTTATGTTGGAGAACACATGGGGAGAAAGAAAGCTACTGAAAGACTGAAGTAGGCACTCCTGAGAGCTCAAAATGAAAGGGGAATCTCTCACCCAAGAAAAAGAGTCTTAGAATGACAGTCACAGCAGGTACTGTGGCTTGAAACAGCTGTTAGCTGTGAAGGAGCCCTCTCTGTGGAGCTGGGGGATGGGCA
This sequence comes from Grammomys surdaster, assembly GCF_004785775.1. Lineage (NCBI taxonomy): Eukaryota > Metazoa > Chordata > Mammalia > Rodentia > Muridae > Grammomys > Grammomys surdaster. The sequence goes on from NW_021620584.1 coordinate 2,794,157, forward strand.
GAGTAGAGGCTAGGGAGCTGTCACCATCTTGTCCTTGAACTGTAGAATACGTGGAGGAGAGGGAGAGAGATAGACCTAGTCTTTTGAGCCAGGCAGGAGCTAGTGGTAGCTAAGAGTCAGAGAGAAAACGCTGGCCTGAAACACGTGGAGAGAGAAAGAGAGACAGAGAGAGACCCACCTAGTCTTGTAAACTAGGCTGGGGTTACTCACGGTTCCATGGAGAGGTTCTTGGCAGGCACCAGCAGGGGTACTCTTGGAGCTGGAATGGCCCACATCCTCTATCACATGTAGGGAACAATGTAGGCCCATGTGTGAGCACGCTCAGGAATGAGTCTCTGTTCCATAATGGGTCCATAGGATGCAGTAGCCTGGGATTGTAGCTCAGCATGGCAGGAGCACACGGGATCTTGGCTGAGTTTATTCCCTTCAACACCGGTCGAGTGCAGCGGGGCCCCACCCAGCATGGGGAATTCTCACTCTGGTTCCACGGGGGTGCAGAGCTCTTGATTTGGGGATCCCCAGGCCCGAAGTTGGTCGAAGACTGATTGGTCTCAAGTCCTTGGGCTTTCACACCGCTGAGAGGCCACCGACAGACCGATGGGGGCATGTGGGTGCACGATCGGACAACCCACAGCCGAGAAAAATGAGAGAGATTGGGGATCCCTGTGCTCTGAGGCAGCCAGGGACCCACTAGTCTCAAGCCCTTGGGCTCTCAGACTGATGAGAGGCCGCCGAAGGTCTGAGACAGGGGCATGTGGGCACGCACCAGACAACCCACAGCTGAGAGAAATGAGGGGGAGGGGAAGAAAGAGGCCCTAGCAGCACCTGTGGGAGAGACTGTACTTGCTTAGCAGACTCAGTGGCCTGGCTAGCTTGCTTGAAGATGTGGGTCCTCGTGTTTGGAACGCAGAGGTCCTCCAAGTGGGAGATTAAGCAGCTGCAGTTGGCTGAGAGATGCTGTTTGGCTAGCTTCTTTAGTTTCTGTAGCTGTGTGGCTGTTCGTGGCTCCACATTGGATGCGTCAAATGTGGGAACAAGGAGAGGGCCGCAGAGGTGATGGCCCCAGTTTGTTTCTGCCCGGCTGGTCCCATATGTGGGAGGAAGGTCTAATGTTCCAGTGGCCTGGAGGCTTTGGCAGCAGCAGGCCCCAATGACACGAGGAAGTCCTTGGTTCCAGAAAGGTTTACTGTCATGGCAGATGGTAGATAGATCTGGTTGTACCCCCATAAAACTCAGGCCAGTCCCGAGTTAAATAGGGAGGGAGAAAGGGGGAGGATCTGGGGATGCATGCTTAATTTGCTCCGCCCTCTGGCCTTCATTAGTAAGTAAATCCCTAGGGCCTGAGGCCTCTAGTCACGCCCTCTATCTCTGCACTTTGGGAGGGGCTGTCTGGCCTACATGACTGAACAATGTAATTCTATGGAGACTAGACTGCTTTTCAGGACCCTGGGTTCTTGGGGCACGCCAAACTCCTGCCAATTCTCATGTAGAGTCTTGGGGTTCTAGGCAACTGTCCAGCCATGACCCAGAATACCCTTACACAGGCCGACAAGGCCCAGCAGGGCAAGGACCTCTTTCCTCTCACCTGGACCTACTGGCAAGGAGCTGACATAAACCACCACAGCCCTCATACCCATTTCATCTATCCTATTCTTACTAAGTAACCAGGTCCATCCTCCAGGTACTTCACTATAGCATTCTTACTTTTGTTTTGAATCCTGGTCTATAGTCATCATGGGACTCCAGGTTTTCTCCATTTTTTGGCATTGTTAAAGCAAAGGACTATATAATTGTATTCAATGTGAAGATTCAACTCCCCCCAAGGCCTCTGTTTTTTTTTTTTCCTACAAAATACATTTTTTTTTATTTTTTATTGGATATCTTATTTATTTACATTTCAGATGCTATCCCCTTTCCACGTTTCCCCTCCATAAACCCCCATCCCATTCCTCCTCCTCCTTTTTGCTTTTATACCATTTTAATTACATGCAAGTATTAAGGTCAGTTCTAAGTTGAAGAACTAGCAATACAATAGATGCAAATAGTCAAGGAACAAACAAGGCAATAAACAAAGTTCCATGATTACTATTTCTAAGGACTTATCAGGAAGACCCAAATATCTGAGCCTACTTCCCTGTCATAGCCCATAGTCATTTTCATGCCTGAAGTCTACTTCTTTGTTCTAGTCTAAGATTTATATTCCTGTCTGAAATTACTTCTTCAATCTAGCCTAAGATTTAGATTTCTGCCTGAAATTACTTCTTTGCTGGAGCTTAATGTTAGATTCCTGCCTGAAGCCTATTTCCTTGCCCTTAGCCAATGTCAGATTCTTACCAAGCAGCCCCCAAATCTCCCCATATCTCCCTCTTTTTTATTTCATAAACAAGACTGAGCCTGTCTTAGGTCATTCTGACAAGAATTCCTTCCATACCCATCAGGTAATATGCATTATCAAAAGCAATGTACTTCTGTCTTAGTTTGGTAAGGCTCTATGCAGAATTTTACCCATCCTTGACTTGCCAGACTTTTAAATTAATAACTCTGTCTGGAGGTCCATTTTCAGTTTCAAGTCATGTACTTTGGCTGCCATCCTGTTGATGTTATTAAAGTCAAGTTTTCACACGATGGGCAGGAATAAAATATTCTCAGGACAACAAGGGCTAGCATGATCAAGCTATGTATCCCATTCTTGATGCTTGACCAAAATGGAAATACTGATCTCAAGCCATGGATAGTTTTATCAGCATTATTTGCAGCATCAATACTCATCAGAGCAGCATTCTTTAAACTCATCATCTCACTGTGCAAAATTAAAACATCAAGAGAGATGTTAGAATTATGCCAAGTACTCTCAAAAGGTCTTTAAACTTTTTCCTAATTGTAATAACTATCATTGTAAATTTTAGAAGTAGCACAACTCTATTGGTGTTTGGCATGACATTTGAGATAGCTTCTTATTCTTAAAGTCTGAACCTTCTTCCAATAATTTGAGTAAGATAAAGAACGTCAATCCAATGTTCCAAATGCCTATCTAAATCCTCTTGTATACTCAGCACATTAGTAACATTTTTTTGCTAAATGATAAACAAAAGTAGCTATCTTAAATTGTTGTGTCAAAGCAATTGTAGAAGTAGTGGTGCTAGCAATTAATGTAATTAAAGCTGTTATACCAGTAATAATCAAGCATACTACCTTCTTGCTTCTGCTTAAAGTCTAACTCACTTCTTCCAGAACTTGCAAGCTTTTTTCTTTTTTTCAGAAAACCAAGGTCCTGTAATACTCAGGGCAATAAGACAAAAGCTGGTTGATAGACCTCTGTAACATACATGCCAGTTTTCAACACACTAACACAATTAGAAAGTGTAAAATCAATGCAACTTACAATAAATATTATTGAAACAAATAATTTTAACTTGACAATTAAAAGAGCCTTAACCCATGCACTAATATTTGCTTGAAATCCAGTTCCTGTCCCAATTTTATCTCTTGCTAACATAATATCATCGAGAACTGTAGCTAACTTCTAAATATGACTCTGAAAATGTCCAGATCCAACCTTCCAAATGAAGACTGTTATTTCGAATATTGGATTGATTTCTAGACCAGTACATGATTGAGTCTAAATAACTGGTCACATTTAAGAAAAATACAAGAGTCAGTATAACTTCTCTTTTTGAATCTGTGTCCCACGAGGTCTAAAAACTTGATGGCAGCTTGTCCCATCTGGAATATGGCCAAGCAAAGGTGGGTTAGTAACATATGTCTAATACAGCTTCCCAGTCACCATTGCCAGGGAACTCAACAAGCTCATAGGTCAGCATTATTCTTTGTCTCAGCATCAGCATGTCTCACCAATCACTCTGGCAACCACAATGCTCCTTCAGCATCAGGCAGATAAAACACAAACATGCCCTCTTCTCCATATTAAATACTTGATCGGGTTCAGACCATATGTCAGTAAGTGGATCCTTCCTTTTCACCTAGGCATAGGTATGCCTAGTTGTAGGATGCCATAGGCACTCAGCAGAAAGTTCCTTGGCATCCAATTGTTTTTAATTGAATATTTTATTTATTTACATTTCCATATTACCTCCTTTTCCCATCCCCCCTCCAGAAATCCCTTATACTATCCCCCCTCCTGCTATTTCTATGAGGGTGTTCCCCACCCATTCATCCACTCCCATCTCCCCACCCTCAAACTCCCCCACACTGGGGCATCCAGCCTTCATGGGACCAAGGACCTCCTCTCCCACCAATACCTGACAAGGCCTCTACTACATATACACCTGGATCCATGGGTCCCTCCAAGCCTGTTCTTAGGCTATCAATTTAGACTCTGGGAGCTCTTCCCATGGGGCCACAAGCCCCTTAAGCTCCTTTGGTCTTCTCTCTACCTCCTCCATTGTGGACCCCATGATCAGTTCAATGGTTAGCTGCAAGGCTGTACCTCTGATAGAGCCTCTCTGGGGACTGGTATATCAGGCTCCATTTAGCATAAAATTCCTGGCATCCACAAAAGTGCCTGTATTTAGTGACTGTACATGGGATGAATCCCCAGGTAGGGCAGTCTCCAGACAGCCCCTCCTCCAGTCTCTGCCCCACACTTTGTTTCAGTACTTGCTCCCTTGAGAATTTTGTTACTCTTTCTAAGAAGAATCAAAGCACCCACATTTTGGTCTTCCTTCTTCTTGAGTTTCACATGGTCTTTAAGTTGCATCTTAGGTATTGTGATCTTTTGGGCTAATATCCACTTATCAGTGAGTGCATATATGTTCTTTTGTGATTGGGTTACCTCACCCAGGATGATATTTTCTAGTTCCATCCATTTGCCTAAGAATTTTATGAATTCATTGTTTTTAATAGCTGAGTAGTACTCCAATGTGTAAATTACCAGATTTTCTGTATCCATTCTTTTATTAAAGGACATCTGGATTCTTTCCAGCTTCTGGCTATTATAAATAAGGCTGCTATGAACATAGGGGAGCGTGTGTCCTTGTTATATGTTGGAACATCATTTGGGCATATGCCAAGGAGTGGTATAGCTGGGTCCTCAGGTAATACTATGTCCAATTTTCTGAGGCTCCATCAGACTGCTTTCAAGATTGGTTGTACCATCTAGCAATCCCACCAACAATGGAGGAGTATTCCTCTTCTCTACATCCTCAACAGCATCTGCTATCACCTGCATTTTTCATCTTAGCCATTTTGACAGGTGTGAGGTGGAATTTCAGGGTTGTTTGAATTTCATTTCCCTGATGACTAAGGATGTTGAACATTTCTTTAGGTGCTTCTCAGCCATTCAAGATTCCTCAGTTGAGAATTCTTTGTTTAGCTTGTATCTCATATTTTAATAGGGTTACTTGATTGTCTGGAGTCTAATTTCTTAAGTTCTTTGTATACATTGGCTATTAGCCCTCTATCAGATGTAGGATTAGTAAAAGTCTTTTCCCAATCTGTTAGTTGCCATTTAATCTTATGACAGTGTCCTTTGCCTTACAAAAGCTTTGCAATCTTATGAGGACCCTTTTGTCAATTCTTTATCTTAAACCATAAGCCACTGGTGTTCTTTTCAGGAACTTTTCCCCCTGTGCCCATGTGTTTGAGGCTCTTCCCCACTTTCTCTTCTGTTAATTTCAGTGTTTCTGGTTTTATGTGGAGGTCCTTGATCCACTTGGACTTGAGCTTTGTACAATGGATAAAAATGGATCAATTTGTATTCTTCCACATCTGACATCCAGTTGGACCAGCACCATTTGTTGAAAGTTCTGTCTTTTTTCCATTGGATGGTTTTATCTCCTTTGTCAAAGGTCAAGTGACCATAGGTATGTGAGTTCACTTCTGGGTCTTTAATTCTATTCCATTGATCTTCTTGCCTATCTCTGTACCAATATCATGCAGTTTTTATCACTATTGCTTTATAGTACAGCTTGAGGATGGTGATTCTCCCAGAAGATCTTTTATTTTTCAGAATAGTTTTCACTATCCTAGTTTTGTTGTTGTTATTCAAATGAATTTGAGAATTGCTCTTTCTATCTCTGTGAAGAATTGAGTTGTAATTTTGATGGGGATTGTATTGAATCTGTAGATTTCTTTTGGTCAGATGTCTATTTTTACTATATTAATCCTGCCAATCCGTGACCAAAGGAGACCTTTCCAACTTCTGAGATCTTCAATATCTTTCTTCAGAGTCTTGAGGTTCTTGTCATACAGATCTTTCACTTGCTTGGTTAGAGTCACACCAAGGAATTTGATATTATTTGTGACTGTTGTGAAGGGTATCATTTCCCTAATTTCTCTATCAACCTGTTTATCCTTTGGGTATAGAAAGAATACTGATTTGTTTGAGGTAATTTTATATTCAGCTACTTTGCTGAAGTTGTTTATCAGGTTTGTCAGATTTAGGAGTTCTCTGGTGGAAGTTTTGGGGTCACTTAAGTATACTATCATACTATCTGTAAATAGTGACATTTTGACTTCTTCGTTTCCTATTTTTATCTCTTTGACCTCCTTTTGTTGTCTAATTGCTCTGGCTAAGACTTTGAGTACTATATTGAATAGGTAGGGAGAGAATGGGCAGCCTTGTCTAGTCCCTGATTTTAGTGAGATTTCTTCAACTTTCTCTCCATTTAGTTTGATGTTGGATACTAATTTGCTGTATATTGCTTTTACTGTTTAGATATGGGCCTTGAATTCCTGATCTTTCCAAGACTTTTACCATGAACGGATGTTGAAATTTGTCAAATGCTTTCTTACCATCTAGTGAAATAATCATGTGGGTTTTTTTTTTTTTTTTGAGTTTGTTCATACAGTGGATTACATTGATGGATTTCTGTATATGGAACCATTTTTGCATTCCTGGGATAAAGCCTACTTGATCATGATGGATAATTGTTTTGATGTGTTCTTGAATTTGGTTTGCGAGAATTTTATTGAGTATTTTTGCATCAACATTCATAAGGGAGATTGGTCTGAAGTTCTCTTTCTTTGTTGGGTCTTTGTGTGGTTTAGGTATGAGTGTAATTGTGACTTCATAGAATGAATTTGGTAGTGTTTCTTCTGTTTCTATTTTGTGGAATGGTTTGAAGAGAATTGGTATTAAGTCTTCTTGAAAGGTCTGATAGAATAAATTCTGCACTAATACTATCTGGCCCTGGACTTTTATGGGTGGGGAGACTTTTAATGACTGCTGCTATATCTTTATGGATTATTGGAATGTTTAGGTGGTTTGTCTGATCTTGATTTAACTTTGCTACCTGGTATCAGTCTTGAAAAGTGTCCATTTAATCCAGATTTTCCAGTTTTGTTGAGTATAGGCTTTTGTAGTAGGATCTGATGATTTTTTGAATTTCCTTGGTTTCTGTTGGTATGTCTTCCTTTTCAGTACTGAATTCATTAATTTGGATAATGTCTCTGTTCCCTCTGGTTAGTCTTGCTCAGGGTTTATCTAACTTGTTGATTTTCTCAAAGAATTAGCTCCTGGTTTTGTTGATTCTTTGTATAGTTCTTTTTGTCTTTACTTGGTTGATTTCAGCCCTGAGTTTGATTATTTCCTGCTGGTCTACTCCTCTTGAGTGTATTTGCTTTTCCTTTTTTTGTAGAGCTTCCAGGTGTGCTGTCGAGTTGCTAGTGTATGCTCTCTCCAGTATCTTTTTGTAGGCGCTTATATCTATCAGTTTTCCTCTTAGCACTGCTTTCATTGTATCCCATAAGTTTTGGTATGGTGTACCTTCATTTTCATTAATTTCTAAAAAGTATTTAATTGCTTTCTTTATTTCTTTCTTGACCAATTTATAATTGAGTAGAGCGTTGTTCAGCTTCCATGTATATGTGGGTATTCTGTTGTTTTTGTTGATATTGAAGACCAGCCTTAGTTCTTAGCTAGGATGCACAGGATAAATTCAATCTTCTTGTATCTGTCAATGCCTGTTTTGTGACCAATTATATGGTCAGTTTCAGAGAAGGTACCATGAGGTGCTGAGAAGAAGGTATATTCTTTTGTTTTAGGATGAAATGTTCTATAGATAACTGTTAAATCCATTTGGTTCATACCTTCTCTTAATTTCACTGTGTCTCTGTTTAGTTTTTGTTTCCATGATCTGTCCATTGCTGAGAGTTGGGTGTTGAAGTCTCCCACTATTATTATTTGAGCTGCAATGTGTGGTTTAAGGTTTAATAACGTTTCCTTTATGTATGTGGGTGCCCTTGGATTTGGAGCATAGATATTCAGAATTGAGAGTTCATCTTGGTAGATTTTTCCTTTGAGGAGTATGAAGTGTCCTTTCTTATCATTTTTGATAACTTTTGGTTGAAAGTTGATTTTATTCGATATTAAAATGACTACTCCTGTTTGTTTTTGGGTGCCATTTGTTTGGAAAATTGTTTTCCATCCTTTTACTCTGAGGCAGTATCTGTTTTTGTTATTAAGGTGCATTTCCTGTATGCAGCAAAATGCTGGGTCCTGTTTATGTATCTAGTCCATTAGTTTCTATCTTTTTATTGGGAAATTGACTCTATTAATGTTAAAAGATATTAAGGTCTAGTAATTGTTGCTTCCTGTTATTTCTGTTGTTAGAGCTGGAATTATGTTTGTATGGTCATCTTCTTTTGAATTTGTTGGAAGAAGATTACTTTCTTGCCTTTTCTAGGTTGTAGTTTCCCTCCTTGTGTTGGAGTTTTCCATTTATTATGCTTTGTAGGGGTGTATATGTGGAAAATTATTGTGTAAATTTGGTTTTGTCAAGGAATATCTTGGTTTCTCCATCCATGGTAATTAAGAGTTTTTCTGGGTATATTAGCTGGGCTGGCATTTGTGTTCTCTTAGGGCCTGTATAACATCTGTCCAGGATCTTCTGGCTTTCATAGTCTCTGGTGAGAAATGTGGTATAATCTGATAGGTTAGCCTTTATAAGTTACTTGACCTTTTTTCCATACTGCTTTTAATATTCTGTCTTTCTTTTGTGCCTCTGGTGTTTTGATTATTATGTGACAGAAGAAATTTCTTTTCTGGTCTAGTCTATTTGGAGTTCTGTAGGATTCTTGTATGTTCATGGGCATCTCTTTCTTTAGATTAGGGAAGTTTCCTTCTGTAATCTTGTTGAAGATATTTACTGGCCCTTTAAGTTGGTAATCTTTGCTCTCTTCTATACCTATTATCCTTCAGTTTGGTCATCTCTTTGTATTCTAGGTTTTGTGGATGTTTTGGGTTAGGAGATTTTGCATTTTGCATTTTGTTTGACAGTTATTTCAATGTTCTTTTGAATATTATTAATATTTATTAAAATATGTGGAAGATCAGTAATTGAGACTCTTCAATGCAAAATGTCCATGTAGAGCTTTCAAGATCATTCTAGTTTAACTTTTTTTTAAAATTTATGTTTCTCAAATCGTAATTCATTCACACAGGGGTTATAAACACATAAAGGCAGGATGTGGGGAAGGGAATGACACTGGAGTGTGGGAGTTCAGGGGGAAAACAGATATCTTCAGAACTGGGTATCAGCTGGGTGAAGGTTCAGGGGACAAGTCACTATGACTCTGCCTATGACTGGCTTTTCCTTATCTAAGTTGGTATTGTCTGCCAAGGCTACCTGTTTACAACGTCTATGACTACTCAGGCTTGTACATTTCCACAAAAGCTGCCTGTTTACATTAGTTTATAGCCATCTGTTTCAATGTTTTTCCACTGAGACCCAAGACTTGGTGTTAGTATACATGTATGACAGGCCTATTGCTGATTTTAGGCCTATGGCTGATTTTAGGCCTTCAGTGTGTAAGCAGGGCTGCCCCTGACATCTCCTCCCTTCTCTAAGTATAGAAGGGCTGTGGCAATTCAAAACATGCGAAGGCGGGCATAGAGGCCTGACCTCCAGTATTTGAAGGGAACCTTGTAATGGCTGCAGTTCCCCTGTTGTTGTCCAGTGAGTCATGAGGGCCATACCCATCCTGATGTCTTTTTCCTGGAGAGGGGATACTTTTGACATCAACCCCTGTGCAGTCAGGCTTGTCCCTCAGGGAACCCAGAGAGATATTTTTATCTTTTATTTATACTCCCTTGCAGTGCTTAGCCTCACAGCCTAAGCAAGAATTCAGATCGCCTGTCAGAGAGGGTTCTGGGTGGCCCCTCTCTGCTTGGTCTAGGGGCAGAAGTCCCACCTTTTAGGTTGGGTGGAGATGGGTTTTGGGAACACCCTGTATAAAGTAACAACCTCATCTTGAGTCTCGTGGTCCTCCATAGCTAACTTATGATAATGTATCTGAGTAGGTTTTGCTACCAAATTATTTATCTGTTGTATCACAGAGTTAGTCCGCCTATTTGAGGGCCAGGGACCAGCAGAAAAAAAGCAAAATGAACCCAAATAATGGTCCCAAGATGGGAGGAAATAGGGTTGACAACCTTGGAGAGGCTGAAAACCAATTCTTGTACCAGCATTCATCTGTCTCTTTCTCTCTCTGATTTTTCTTAGGGCCTTCACTGACCTATTTCATGCTCTCTTTAACCCTCCTTGTCTTTTCTATGTAAAGGCAACCTTCTTTAAGGGCTGTACACAGTCAAGAGCTGTACACAGCCTTTTCTATTGTAATAGAGTAAATCAAGTCCAATAAGGATCTTTGCAGTTTTAGGAGGTCTCTTCAGACAGCGAAACAAGAGATTTCTTCAGATTAGTGATGTCAATCTCTAGCTGTTTGATGTTCTTGTCAGTGGCCCTTCAAAGGTCTGAGTAGTATAAGTTCGGAGGCCAGCATCTGGATTAGAACTTCTAACAGCAGACATCACAGGTGATTCATTTTTACCTGGGATGCTGCCTGAGTTAAAGCTCCTGGGAGTCCCTCTTTCTCTCATTTTTCTGGGGTTGGGTACAGAGCTGCTGCCTGTGACCTGCTCTATGCTAGGGCCCAGACCGGAAGTCCTAGTTTAACTTTTTAATTTCTGTTTCAATGTTTTTTATGGCATCTTCTGGACCTGTGATTCTCTCTTCAGTCTCTTGTATTTTGTTGGTGATGCTTGTGATTCTCTCTTCAGTCTCTTGTATTCTGTTGGTGATGCTTGCATCGCTGACTCTTGATCTCTTTCCTAAGTTTTCTATATCCAGGGTAGTCTCCCTTTATGATTTCTTTATTGTTTCTACTTCCATTTCTAGATCCTAGGTAGTTTTGTTCAATTTCTTCACCTGTTTGGTTGTGTTTTCCTGTAATTCTTTAATGGATTTTTGTGTTTCCTCTTTAAGGTCTTTTACTTGTTTACTTGTGTTCTCCTGTATTTCTTTAAGGGAGTTATTTATGTCCTTCTTAATGTCCTATATCATCAGAAGTGATTTTAAATCTGAATCTTGCCTTTCTGGTCTGAAGTAGTATCCAGTACTTGCTGCTATGCTGGGAGAATTGGGTTCTGATTGGTTTCTGTTGCTTACATTCTTGTGCTTGCCTTTCTCCATCTGGTTATCTCTAGTGCTACCTGCACTCACTATCTCTGACTGGAGCCTGTCTCTGCTGCTATCTTGGTTGTGTCATAGCTCTTTAGAGTCCAGCTGTTTCTGTGATCCTGTGATTCTGTGTGTCAGAGCTCCTGGAAGTCAGGCTGCCTCTGGGATCCTTTAATCCTATGATCCTGGGCATATTGGAGTTCCTGGAAGTTCAGGTTCCTCTATGATTTGGGGCATGTTAGAGCTCATGTGAGTCCACCTTCCTCTGGGTACCCTGAGATTGGTTGCAGAGGTAGCGCCAAAGGTCTGCTGGTCTCCCAGCTGAGGCTCTGGGTCTTTGGGTTGTGGGGGAGGGTTCTTACTAACTGCTCTGAGAGCCAGTGTGGCAGATCCTCTGGGATGGGTCAGAATGTGGTGTCTTCCTGGTAGCAGATCTACTGAGTCTGCCCCAGTAAGACCAAAATTCATTTTTTAATGATTTACACAGTCTTAGTAGCACATACATTCTAAAGTAGAAATTTCAACATTTACCCAGCAACAAATTCAAAAATATCCAAGGCTAGTGAGATGGCTCAGTGAGTAAAAGTACATGCTGTGGAAGGAGAGAACTCCAGAGTTTTATGACTTCCACATGCACCTGCACTCACATAATATACATATTTAATAATAAAGTTACATGTGTGCATGTATATAATATGCTTTAATCTACTCACTCACAGGTGTGGTAAGTTGTACATAGATTATATATGTATGCACAATCTAATGTTTCATCTTTATATATCTTATGCAAAAATGCTCAAGAATGATCAGATAAAATTGCTGAAATTTAACTGGAGAGGTTCTAAATACTATAAGTGAAAATAACTATAATCTATCCAGTCTTGGATACAGGAAATAGAGCTTTCTCTGCTGTAAGCTGTAAAAGCTACACTTTTATTTTTTATTACTTGTGTATATGTGTGTGTAGGTTATGTTCACAAGTGAAGGGGCCTAGGGAAAGAAAATGTATGACACTTGCTTAGAATGTCACCATAAAATCATCACCAAAAAGAGTTTACTTGTGGTTGCAATACCTGATTTTTGAGGTGTGCTACTTTGTTCCTGCTTATCTATCATGTGGCTGCCATAGTGTTTGCTTTTCAAAATACAGAAAATTAGAGAATATGTGGAAATACATATGAGAGTACACTTGGCCTGAAGAGAGAAATAATCCCCTAAAAAAAGCCATTTGCGAATACCAGAAAGAAATGTTATTTCAAAGGCAACCGGGATACATAGCTGGTGATGATGAATCAGGCATTTGAATCTTTGCCTCTGTTGACTTTGTAGGGGAGTGACACTTGTTGAGGTTAATGGAAAAGGCTAAGCTGGGCCCAGGAAAGCATTTTGCCAATATTTGAAGATGTAAGGAAACAACACATCTAGATGTAAAAATTCATTGGCAGGCCTCCACATAAATCTGTCTTTTGGTTTTATTCATCTGAAGTCTAAATACCCAGTCACAGCTAGTCTGGAGTTCTTCTTGGGTCCATACAGCATAATGCATTTCAACCTGATTACAATATTTCTAGCTTCCAATCCTATCACCTCTTTTCCAGTTAATTATTTTTGTCTATTTCGGAGACCCCCAACTTAAATCTCTCCTTTGCTGGTTTGATATGAAATGTTGTGAGTGCTGGCTAGTTTTATGTCAACTTGATGTAAGTTAGAGTCATTTGGGAAGAGGGAGCTTCAATTTAGAATATGCCCCCATCAGACTGGCTGGTGGGAGTTCCATTCCTAAGCAGGTGGTCCTGCATATATGAGAAAGCAGTCTGGGAAAGCCATAAGGAACAATTCAGTAAGCAGAATTCTTCCATGGCTTCTGCCTTCAGGTTCCTGCCTTGAGTTTCTGTCCTGTCTTGATCTCACAACTGTAATATGAAATAAACCTTTCCTCCCCAAGTTGCTTTGGTCATGGAGTTTTATTAAAGAAGTGGAAACCTTAACTAAACATATCATATGCTCATATGTTTGACCTCTTGATCCCCAACTGGTGTTGCTTTTTGGGAAGGTTATGGAACATTCAGGATGTCCTCACTGGAGCAAGTGAGTAAATGAAGGTGGGTTTCCAGGTCTTATAACTCTGTGAACTTGTTGTTTACTTTCTTTACTTCCTACCAGCTGGTGTCATGTGACCAACCAGCTTATCCTTCCAGTCCATGATGCCCTGTATCTCCTTGAACTGTTTCCCCAAATTTCTTATGTTAAGTTGTATTTAAACACAGCAATAAGAAACAAGTACATTCTCTTTAAAATTTATGACATTCAGAAACCCTCTCTTTGGATGCTCTGGGTAAACAGCTTTTCCAGTTATGAAAAACAGTAAAAGATAAAGCAGATAGCCAATCGTAGAATGTTCTAAATAAGCTAACATTTATCTCTCATAAAAATCAGCAATGACAAGAATCTGTGTGGTCTACTACCTTTGTTTCTATCTGGGAACACACAAAATTTACCATAGAGGGGCACAAAAACCCCCCATTTAAACAGAAATCTGATTTGCTGCTGGAGTGGTGAATTTAGAAGTCTTGTGAATTTTGTGGCTTCCCTTAGTTTTAGCAACAGGACCTCACAACTGTCTCTTCTTGGTCCAGCTCTGAGTTGTTAGAGTCACTTCTACAAAGGGTACTCATTACTTTTGGCTGCTTGGTATGATACAAACAATTAGCTGGCAATGGATTTTATTTTTCCTACTTACCCTTGTCAAAAATTCTGGCCTCAACCACTTTTTCAGAACATGATGGGAATAATGAAGGAGAGTAAAGAAACCAAGAAAAGCTGATGTCTATGTAAAGACTTAATGAAAATGTTGCACTTTGTACCTGATTTGGGGGCAAGGAAATGACTTGAAAAGACTGTTTTAATAGAGACAATTCTTTGGCAGGCTTGCTGTCATCACTGGTGTTTAAAGTAAAAACATTTTTGATTTGTTCTTTTGAAATTGCAAAAATTATATACCTTAGTCTTTGAAAATTATAGCCAGGCAGTGGTGGTACACACCTTTAATCCCAGCACATGGGAGGCAGAGGCAGGTGGATTTCTGAGTTCGAGGCTAGCCTGGTCTACAGAGTGAGTTCTAGGACAGCCAGGGGCTACACAGAAAAACCCTGTATCGAAAAATATATATATAAATAATAGTAAGAACTCAGGTCTCTGAATTCTGCACTTCATCCTGTCCTGAAGAGATCATGTGATATAGACTACATATTCACTCATTCATTCATTCACAAACATTTTTTTTAGTACTTATGTGCAAGGAACTAGACAAAGCACTAAAAACATTTTAAAAGATAAATTATACAGTACTCTTCCTGTTGAGAGGTTCTCTAAAATGAGAATGCATCCAGCAAGATGGAAGTCATTGTTGACTTCAGCAAGAGCAGTTTTTCAGGAAGCAATGGCATCAGAAGATGTACTCAAGTGGGTTGAAGAGCACCTGGCAGGAGAAGAATCAGAAATAACAAGAGTTCATGAGTGTTGCTAAACTTCTCAAGAAAGGCAACATATCTGAATTGCTCACTCAATGAAGTGCTGGATTTTTCTATCCAAGGGGTAAAGTGGCATTTGGAGGTCAAGCCTTCCTCCTCAGATATAGTGAACAGATAGTGTTCATATTAACCAATTAAACAGTTGAAACATTGAAACATTCTTCCTGTGAAGTTTAAATCACACTGATGTTTTGTGCTTCTGGCACAGAATGATGGCCATCTTGGCAAGTCTCACTGAAGAATTTCTCTTCTCTGTCCATATGCTTGTCCTCTGATAACAATGATTCTTTGTTGTGGTCTTGCAAGTTGAATATGAGTTCAGAATAAAGACTGGGCTTTTAGACGGCATTTTTGCTTGAAATAGTTGATGCACAATCTATTAGATTGACATATTCAATGTCTGTATGTATCTGAATATGAGTAGGTACCTGCCACACCAGACATGTGAAGGTCAGAAGACAATCTCCGTTGGCCTTCTACTTTGTTTGAAACAAACTCTCTTCTTGTTACCTGGTACATGAGCTTCCAGAGATTCTCTGGTCTCCAGTTTCCATTTTATCATAAGAGAGCTGGGATTACAGATTCTCATTCTCCCATAGCTATTTCTTCCCTGCCATAACATACTGTGAGACAAAATAGACCCTTCCTTCCTTAAGTCACTTTTGTCACAGAAGTTCTCATAGCAATGAGAACAATGAGTCATTTGCCAAATCTGAAAGTTAAAAAAACCAACCAAACCAAACCAAACCAAACCAAACCAAACCAAACCAAACCAAACCAAACAAAAAACATTATGGTTAGAGTGATGGCTCTTCCAGAGGGTGTTACCAACCTTGTAGTGGACTCAAATTTGCCTCCCAATATGCACATCAGATCTACCTGTTACTCCAGCTCCAGGATTCAATGCCATCTTCTGGCCTCTGAGCACACTTATCTTCTCTTAGGCATACTCACTCACCAACACAAGTAATTTTTTTTTAAGTTAAATAATTTTTACAATTAAAAAATCAGATTTCTACTTGAAAGCATCCTGACTAAACATGACTTTGGTGATGCTTAATTCAGGACTCAAGGTTCCACATTGTTTTCTAATTCTAATTCCCTGTGGGAACAGGACTGAGGATGGGATGAGAGGTGATGGAGTCACATGAAGAATCCCAGAATTGGATTCTGATTAGGTTATAGATCAGAATTTAATCCCTAACACATAAGCTTTTATACAGTGTTTGAATAAATTCCAAGCCCCTAAATCCTCTGCTAATCATATTCTTGCCACATTGTCACCGTATCCCAATGAAAGGGAACTTAGAAGGAGCTGTGGTCAGGAGAGCATCATCATCTGTGAGGACTTCCATGAAGATGGGTTTGCTCTCTCACCAGTGTTCTGGGAGCCATCTTAGATCTAATGTATGTAGTCATGTAGGGCAGATCAGGACTCTTCAAGGAGTCACAGGAGCCTATGGTGCCTCACTCTCCATCCCACTTTTTTGTTCATAAGGTTGATTTCCACATCACCCAATGTTGGCTTAGTCAATTTTGTCCTTGGTAAAATAAATCATCACCACGATGGCTGCTGTCATTTCACACATTTTAAGCTTTGTGTGCACACACACAACACAATACCCAAACTTGAAACCATTTCTCTTTGTCTTAATGAAGCCCAAATCTCAAACCTTAGGGTACTTTTCCCATCTTGCCAAACAGAACTGCATTAATTTACATTTCTATATAAATTTCTTGTAATGTGTCTTAAGGGTAGATCTAGACTAATTAGGATAAGCTCTGGTTATAGTGGACTTACTGCACCACCAGCATGTGAGCAATTTACAGATGGGTTGTTTTGCTTTAGAGAAAAGAGAATAACTGGATTCCTGGATTTCTTTCAACAGAAAAATTCTAGGAGTATTTAAAAGAATCACAAAGAACTTGGTGTTCTGGGCTAAGTATAATAAGGAAATGCTACTTTAGGTTATTTCCTATTGGATACACATTTATGGAAACTGACTAAATTCTCTCCATCACCCACAGACCCTACTAATTCTTCTTAAGACCCCTTGTCAAAAGAACCAATTGCATTGCAACATTTTAAAGGTTACATTGAAAACATTTGAAAATAAAACACCGATAAATACAATGACAACAATAAGAGCCCCTAAATAAATAGGCTTAGAAGGAGTTAAGTGTAAAGAGGGGAAAATAGTTAAGACACTCATAAGATGCAAAAAAGTCTAGAAGAGAGAATTTTAGCAATACAGTCACAGCTAAAAATCTGCATCTTGTCTTTTAAAACCCAAGAGAGAAAGCTTTCCCTCTCAAGGACCCTTTGTGTTTGGCAATTACAGCTTATCTTGTGCAACTAGACTGTAGCTTTTTGGGGGAAGGTTAAAAAAAAAAAAGAGGCTTTTGTATTAGGTACCTGGCTCAGCAGAAACAATCATTTATCTTCCACTGTTACTCATGCGATATTTTTCTTTTCTTCTCTTTTAATTGACAGATAACAACTGTATCAATTTATGAGGTGCAGTATGAGGACCATACCAATATACAATGTATAATAATCAAAGCAGAGTAATTAGCATTTTATTTGCTTAAACATTTATCTTTGCTTTGTGTTTGGAGCTATTAAGTTCCTCCTTCTGTAGATCTTTATATAATGTATTATAAATTATTATAAACTTGAGTCACCCTATCTGCTGCGGTGAAATACATTTCTTCTATATAACATTATTTTGGTACCCATTATCCAACCTCCTTTTGTTCCTACTCTCTTCCAACACCCCCCTTAGTCCCAGGAATATCTGCCTAAGGAATGATGCTGCCCATAGTAGACTAGGTCCTTCTATATCAAGTAGCTACTGAAGATAGTCCCCAATAGATATATCCACAGGCCAATATGCTCAAGGTAATGAATTCTTCATTTGAGCTCCTCTCTTCCCAAATTGTCAAATTGACAATAAAAACTAGCCAGGATAGCCCCTATGTATAGTGCTCTGAACATAGAAGTGTAGGTATGTCATGATTTACTGATTTTATTTTATTTTATTTTTTACAAAGAGTCTTTATATCAGAAGACCCATCAAAATTGTTTAGTTTTTATAAATCAATTAATTAAGCATATAGTCTCAACAAAGAAAATAAAGCAAAATGCCACTCTAAAACAATATTAAACAAACTATTAGCCATACATTGTAGGACACATCCATCTTCCCAGAATTTAGGAGGCTGAGGCAGGAAGATTGCAAGTTTGAGGCCAGAAATCAAAAAACCTAACCAAACCAAGACAAAACAAAACAAAATTCTCTGCCATACCAAAAAAAAAAA
This sequence comes from Grammomys surdaster, assembly GCF_004785775.1. NCBI lineage: Eukaryota > Metazoa > Chordata > Mammalia > Rodentia > Muridae > Grammomys > Grammomys surdaster. Next base: position 2,812,428 of record NW_021620584.1, read on the forward strand.
AAAAAATCACTCTTAAAGGTCTTAATCAAAAAGGACTTTTAGAATTTTAAGTCAAATTTCTGGATATTTAATCAAAAGCAGATCATTTTATACCATCTATTCATAATAAAATATGGAAGACATTTATATATATTTCTGGTTAGTTCTCATACCTCCGATTTTGTCAGCATCACAGAGAAGAACATGTCGGCTTCTTCGTAGGGGCATTTAGAATGATTAAGTAGTTGGAGGGATTATTCCAGAACAGATTAAAAATTAATATATGTGATAGAAAGGGACTTAGATTAATAAATCGTAAAAACCGTCATTCAGTACCATTCACTATTCATTTTTTGTTCAACAAGTACACTAGGCAGTGAACACATCTATTGCGAAGGTTTGAACTAACCTGTATCAGAAGCCATTTCTGGTTATACTGGTCACAACAGGACATATTGGCAAGGAAATGCTGCCATACTCCACACTAGAAGCTGTCAGGAAGTAGGCGATTCTGGGTAGCTGTGAATGAAGGCCAGCACATACACCCCTTTTGGTCTGATTAGCAGTACAATTGCTCCTGTCTCCCTTTAGGGGGTTCTGGGAGCTGAGAACACAGGACAGCACATACATCCCTGCTGATCTGATTAGAAGTACAATTGTTACTGCCTCTCTTGAACTCTGCAGCTTCTAATTGGTCCATCTTGATGAAGCTGCCAGAGAAAGAAAACATCTGTCCCTTGTCAGCTTCACCCAGACTTTTAATAGTATAGAATTGTGCCACTCCAGGGAAGATGGTCAGATAGTAGACAGACTAAAGAGATAGTGAAATAAAGGGTATCAATGTCTGTTCTTTGGGCACCCAGTTACTTGATGTTTAAGAGAAATGTGAGACTGGGAGATGGCTCAGCAGCAGTTTCAAGAGCACTTGCTGCATCCAGAGAGCACCCAGGTTTGGTTCTCATGATTCACACCATGAAGCTCATATAACCTTCTGTAACTTCAGCTCCAGGTAACCCAATATCCTCCTGGCTTCTGCAGGCACACACACACACACACACACACACACACACAAATGTTTTTTTTTTTTAAGATTTATTTATTTATTATATATGAATACACTGTAGCTGTTTTCAGGCACACCAGAAGAGGGCATCAGATCTCATTACAGATGGTTGTGAGCCACCATGTGGTTGCTGGGATTTGAACTCAGGACCTCTGGAAGTGCAGTCAGTGCTCTTAACCACTGAGCCATCTCTCCAGCCCATGTTTTTTTTTTTTTTTAATATTTTAAAGTTGGTCCCTATTAATATAATATGCTTTCAATTTTTGTTGTTGTTTTTCAAATATTTTAAAAATTTATGCCCTGCCCCACACAGAAAAGTGTGCCACACCATGTGTTTGGCAGTGAGAGGGCAGCTCTCAGGAATTAATTCTCTTCTTCAACTACATAGTCTTAGGACTGAACTCAAGTCATCAGGCTTGGCAGTAGGCTCCTTTAGTATCTGAGCCATCTTTTCCTCCCCAATCCCCTTTAATTATTTCTTTTACCACTGAGATTGGGCTTTCAAATATTGTGCTCAAAACAGTGTCTGTAGTAGGACTGTCCCTCACAATATCTCTCAGAACAGGTTGTGAGAGCTGCCCAAGTCCTGTACTGGCACTGTCCTTCACTGTACAGTGAAGACTCATGTACACCAAACATAAGTCGTTTACTCCTGCCACTAGAAGAGCCCATATAGCCATACATAAGGAATGATGGGAGCAGGGATGAGGGGTCAAGCTAGAATGACTAAGTCTCTTTTGAGTTTGAATAAAGTTTAGAGGCAGTTTATCTGCTTTCAAGACCTCTGAGGTCAGTCCTCATGAGAATGTGTCTGTGTATGTCTCCAAGTGTGTATTTTTATCAGCCGATCATTTGAAATCTGTGAAGTCATTTGAGCCAGCATACAGCATACAGACTCAAAATGACCTTGTGATCAATGGCTTTCCACGACTTAAGTTGTAACCAAACTCCAGCACAGGTTCCAATAGGAGAAGAAGCTGTTTATAGGAATGGAGTGACAGGATAAAACTAGTTGCTTCTGCAAAGATAATGCCTCAGGAAAGGGAGGTGCCTGTAAAAGACAACAAAGAGCCTCATCAAACCTGAGGGTTGCTTGACCTAATTATCCCTGATGGCTGAAACTTCTAGTTGCCCAGAACCTTATCATCCAAACCCATCCCTGCTCTCAGGTGTCTGATTTCTGAATCAGCATTTCTTCTTCTATGCTCAGGACATTTTGTGATATTGCGAATTGAACCAACATTGCTTTAGTGTTTGGTTTTCAGTTCCAATAGGTCATAGATTATTTTACTGCAATAAGTCAAAGTCCCTTAGTTTTGAGCCCAAGATGTTAGTGATGTGAGGTGTCATTTTAGTGTTTTTTAACCTTATGACTCATGAATTCATTGTGCTCTTTTGTTTCAAAGTGTTGTATATTCCTATAGCCATTTTCTTTCTGTCATTTTCTTCCCCCCTAGAGTAGGAATTCGGCTCCTCAGCCTGTCGTCTCCTCCTTATGCTGTGTACTAATGTGATCTCATTGCTTAGGGATAAAGCAGCAAGACCATTTCACCTCTAAAGAGAGAGAAAATCAGAAGATAAAGATGATTTATGTGATAATACCAGATAATACCATGTGATCCCTTCCCCCCACTTCACCCCCAACAATAGAGCCTTGTAAAATACGCAGACCTAAGGTAGTTTCAGTGGTCTAAGAATGTCAGCTTTCACCTTTGAGATGGTTGCAATTATCCTTGTTATTCTGACTGAATACAATATTGTGAATGAAGATCTCACTTTTATAAAGGCTACAAATACTTGCAAATTTTCTTTGATAAAACAGAAAGGTTTTAGTGGTGTTCTTTATTCTACATGGTGGAATTAAAATAGACAAAGAAAACATTTACTCTGTTGAATTTATTATTTGAGTAGAATATCTCAAACTGTTGCAGTAACTCCTTTTAGACCTTTGAGGTCATCAAATGCATTAGTGTAATACCTTGCATCATACTACTGTATATCTTGCTCTGTCAGGTTCTCACAGCTCCAGTTAGGCCAGAAACAATTATATATTATTTCTCAATGGTTGACTATCATCTGCAACCATTTACTAGTAAGTATTTCAGAACTAAAACGTGGTAGTTGTTGTTATTGTTGTTGTTGTTGTTGTAAGACAGGGTCTCACTATATAGCCCAGACTGACATGAAACTTGCTACATAAACCAGTCTTGCCTCAAACTTTCAGAGATGCACCTGGTACAGCTTTACATACTGGAATTAAAGGAATGAGCTACCATAAGGGACTATTATTATTATTATTATTGATGGATAGGCTACTGTACAGCTCATAAACAACATAGAAAGAAAAAAAATCAGGTTTAAACTGATACACAAATTACAAGAACCTAGGAGCAAGACATCATACATGATTTGTCTCTGAGAGAGTCTGGGTAGGATGAAATGGTTCCTAGGTTTTGGAAAGGAAGTGATGCTTCAGAGCCCTAGCTGCATTGGGCCACTGCTTTATGTGTTCTTTACACTCTGTCAGGAAAAAAATCTTTGATTGTGACCTTTAATTAGATTGGCCTCAGTTTTATGATCATTTTCAAGCAGCTATATAAACATAGAGAGGGAACATTTGCTCTGCAATAGATATTTTTACATTATCCGTATATTTCTGGCTTTCTAAGACTTTTTGAATACCTTGAAATAACTAATTAATTCCTTGTTCTTTCCAATAGGCCCAACTTTCAAGGCCAGATATCTGGAAATTGTACCATGTCAGGAAGCCTGTGTGGGATACCTACTTTGTACATAACTAGAGACAAATCCAAGTCCTCACATAGAAGAACCATATGAGCTATAGCATAACACTGAACTCCTGAAGGGGCTTCAAGTCTTTAACCTGGTGCTAATCAACCTAGGACCACATTATCTTCCCCATTGCAGGTGTTTGGCCATGGGTCCTAATCTCTTGAATCTATTTCTTGATCCTTTCTATTGGTTTTATAAATTAGTCCTCTTCTGCTTCGTGGTTTACAGTCAATTTGTGCTGATCACAGTCAAGACTGTCTTCCTTTGTTTTCCACATCAGAAGACAGAATTCTATCTCCAACTAAAATGATAATACTAATGAGTCTCTTCCCCCAAGATAGGCATTGAAATCACATAATAAATGGGTAATTCAATATTGTAATAGTACTTTCATATATGTTAGCTCCAAACACTCAGAATGTTTTGCTATATTTGCTATTACTATCTTCATTTTAAAAGCATTTTCATCAAGAAGCAAAGAGGTAAAACAAGATGTCTGAAAATGCCTGAGCAAGAATGTGGTAGAACTGAACAATCCCCTCAAAAGTTTATGCCCAGACAGTAAGCATTTTAAGAGAGATTTCCTTATTCCCAATTCCTGCTGAATCTCTGTGGTAGCACATCATATTAACTAAAAGGAAAATAACAACAACAACAACAAAAACCTCAAAACCTCAACACACCCAAAAGATCCAATATTTACAACAACTCTTTCCTCGAATAAAGCACTTTACCAGACTTTTCAATTGTATAAGGCAATGTACAATGCTTCATCAAGAATTGCATAACAATGGGCAGCATAGCATTGAGGAGCCTTCTTAGTTAGGGTGGTGAACAGACACCATGATCAAGGCAACTTTTATAAGGACTTATAAAAGGACAAATTGTTATAAGGACAAATTGTTGTCCTTTTATAAGGACAACATTTAATTGGACTGGCTTACAGGTTCAGAGGTTTGGTCCATTATTATTAGGGTGGGAACATGGCAGCATCCAGGTAGGCATGGTGCAGGTGATGCTGAGATTTCTGCATCTTCATCTGAAGGCTTCTAGCAGAATAATGACTTCCAGGAAGCTAGGATGAGGGTCTTATAGCCCACACTCACAGTGACATACCTATTCCAACAAGGCCACACCTACCCTAACAGGGCCACACCTCCCAATAGTGCCACTCCCAGGGCCAAGTATATACAAACCATCTCAGGAACACAGGGGCTGAAGTCTCTGGCACTGGAGCTTGTGAGGTGTAGGCAAACTCAACTGAACAGCCAGCACAGTAATGAGATCACCTCCTTTAAGAGTTGAAAGATAAAGTACACAGAAACATGGCAGGAAGCACACTGTCTGAATTTATTAAATGCTCAACAATAGGTGGTGGCTATTATTATCTTTAAGTGACATTTGATAAAAGGTCAAACATTGGATAAAGATCAAGTCAGCTCAGCATTCTAAGAGAGATTTATCCATGTAGGTGAGGTCTCAGGATGTTCCAGCAGGATCCCAAATCTCTACAGGAGTAAATCAAATCCAAGTTTTATTTTTCTTCCATGAGTACATAATATCCATCCTCCTTAAATCAGAGTTGTTAAGTGGACAAAATGAGATAATGTTTGTGCAAAAAAGCACTTCAGAATAAAAAGGTAAGTGCCAGCCAGAAAATTTCAAGGTATTGCTGTCCTTGAGGCTTTTAGTGTTTTTTTGTTTGTTTTGTTTTTCTTTTTCTTTTTTAGAAAGCTTTTACATCTGTAAACAATAGGAATCACCCTTGAAATTCTTTTATGTAGATAGCACTTAAATATGTGACATAATGAAAGGAAGGTTTTATGGGTCTAAATTATTCTGACAAAAGGAAGTCTGTGCAGGGTGATTTAGTTTGTGTGTGTGTGTGTGTGTGTGTGTGTGTGTGTGTGTGTGTGTGATAGAAACATCTCCTTTGTGGGGAAATTATGGCTAGAATTGTCTATTTTTTTTACCAAGGTCTAAACCATGGGAAATAAGCTTTAATTGTAACAGGAATGGATTGGTGAATCCAAAGAAACACCTTCAGTCTCTGCACTGTTTGGATTAAAGGTGTCCTAAACTGATCCTAGCCATTCTACAGTTGATGACTTCCAGAATGAGAACTTCACTTGGGTGTTTTTTATAAAAGAAGGACAAATGGTTTAGAAAATTGGACTACGGATTTTACTCTAAATCAGTGGTTCTCAACCTTTAAGAATGACACTTTTGGGGGTACCATATTAGATATCTAGCATATCAGATTTTTATCTTACAATTCATAATGGTAGCAAAATTACAGTTATAAAGTAGCAACAATATAATTTTATGATTGGGAGTCACCACAACATAAGGAACTGCATTAAAGGGCAGCAACATTAGGAAGACTGAGAACCACTGCTTAAATGGAAGCTTGAGATGAGTTTTCCAGAGGAAGCTTAGTTGATTGGAAGTGGTTGCAGCAAGTGCACACTTACTGAAAGATCATTCATCCTCCACTGGGAGGGAGTTGGGAGAGAGAACAACACGTACCAACTCAATTTAGAGGAAAAGAAGGGCAATTTTCACACCACTCTCCTGTGTAATGCAGAGGATCCCAGATTGTAGGTCAACATCAGCCTTCTTGGGATTTAAGCAGCCCTCACACCCAGGGCTAGAGAAGTACAAAGTTGAGGGAACCAGCTGGATCATCACAAAAGGTTAAGCTTGGTTTCTTGAATCTACCCAACAGAGGCAAGAACAGAATGTTAGAAGGTTGCTGGAGAAACTCCCAGAATTGTACTCCCTCTGATCAGCATTAATTTGTGCTAAGTTCAATGGGACCACATTGGTACTTGGCAATCCATTTGTTCATCTCCTGTTGATTTCTCTAAATATCTCCCAAACAGCTGTTCACATCCCATTCTTCTCTTCAAGACCCCTCCTACTCAATAAGCTCCAGATACACTGGCCTTCATTCAATCACTCAATCATGTTGAGTTCTCCTGCCTCATTGCTTAGCACATGCTGTTCCATCCAGTTGGAATGTTCTCTATCTTCACAAATTGCTTGAATAACATTTACGGTTTACTCAGCATAAAGACTCTTCTACACGAAGATCATCCTGGGCTACATTTATCTTTTTCTTTTCCATCATTTCCTTTCTCTCTCTCTGTCTCTCTGTCTGTCTCTCTGTCTCTCTGTCTGTCTCTCTGTCTCTCTGTCTCTCTGTCTGTCTCTCTGTCTCTCTCTCTGTCTCTTTCTCTCTCTGTCTCTCTCTCTCTCTGTCTCTCTCTCTCCCATTTGAACCAACCAAGATATGTTTGTATTGCTTGTTTTATGATATCTCTCCTACTCAATGATACTGTCTATGAGAAAGAATACATAGACACTGCTCACTATTGGCCCAATGTTGAAAGAATAATCTTGACCATAATTGAATGAAGAATGCATTCAATGCATTCAATTCAATTCTATGCAATTCATTCTATTTTTCAGTGTCTCCCATAGAGATATTTCCCATAAGTTTTTAGCATGGTTTTCAATCAATGTAGTAGGGCAGAAGAAAGGCTGACTCATTACCACATTAGTCTCATTGGGGATATGAGTCTGAAGTTGGGTTATTTGCTGCCTTAGGTGGTGTCTAGTCCACATCTGTCTTCTTAAGATATGTTGAAGTGAGCAATTCCCTCCATGAGAAGAAATAAAATTCAAGTTCCTATGTCTTACCCAAGTTCAGCCTATTTGTGTATGGAAAATGTAAGAAATTTTCCTTAAAACTATTAGATTGAGGGGCTGGAGAGATGGCTCAGTGGTTGAAAGCACTGACTGCTCTTCCAAAGGTCCTGAGTTCAATTCCCAGCAACCACATGGTGGCTCACAACTATCCGTAATGGGATCTGATGCCCTCTTCTGGTGTGTCTGAAGACAGCGACAGTGTACTCATATAATAAATAAATCTTAAAAAAACCTATTAGATTGAGATCTTTAGTTCATTAGTTATTAACAAAGACCTCAGAGCCATGGTAGAAGTGGGAAATAGGCTAGAACCTTTTCCCTCAAGAACATGAAAGAGCTTTGTGCCAATCACATTTCATCATTTCCTGCTAAAATACCCATGTGATCACATGAAAAGAAGAAGCTATATAACACAATCCTGACAAGCGCACTTGGTGTTGAGTTTTTATTTCTACCAAATGCACAACTGCTTGTGGGAAAGAGGAAGCCCTGAGTTATAGGGCTTCCCTACTGGGCCAGTAGAAACGATCTACCTTCTGTTTGAGAAATTATTGATCTTGACACAGCAGAATCTGTATAGTACACTGCTCAGCAGCAAAGCAGAAGAGGAAAGCACAGCAAGAGAAGAAGCATGAGCTATAATTTCCCTCATGCTATGTGTTCTGCATACCAGAGACTGAGGTGATAAGGAAAGAGTTCTACTCTTAACTCAGAAAGCCACATAGGGAGCAAGCTGGCTAGGCAGCAAGCTTTGGGCCAGCTTTGATATTTGTGCATGTCAACTTTCTACCCAGCTGCCGATCTGAAAAGCTTCAAAATTGCCACTTTGAGAATTGGGCTAAGGGAAAGCCATCAACAAAGAAAATTGGTAAATTCTAGATATAGATGGCTTGCTCTTATTTGAGGACAGATGGGAAGGAAACAATAACCATACAAAGCTGGTAGAAACCACTATAGGATGAAAGAAAGAGAAGAATATTTTATATAGTCAAGGAAAATGGAAATCCCTCTAAGCTATTTACTCTAGGAAATAAAATAATATTTTACATTATGCTTGACATCAATAAACTGGAGCTAAAAGGTCAAGATGTCAAGACAAAGAAAATGAGATTTAGAGGGAGCAGATGGCATAAATAAGAGCTATGAGAAAGAAAAAAGAAACTAAACTGGAAATAAAAAAGTGAATGTGTACAATAAAGAAATAGGGCTAGGAGTGAGCATATGGAAAGCTGGGTCAGTGACGTAGAAAAGAAATAAGGAAGGCCTCTCAAAGGCATATCCTTTAACATGTAGAAGTTAAATGATGAGATGGAGCTGAGGGTGCTGTTCACTTGGAGAGTCCCTGCCTAGCATGCACAAGGCCCCAGGTTCCCATAGGCTCAGAGAGATATAAGAAGATGAGAAGTTTAAAGTTGTCTTTGGCTACATGGCTATGCATTCAAGGTTAGACTGGGCTACATAAGACATTAAAAATATGAATTGGTGAATGATATGTATATTATTATTAGACACGCAAAGAGGTAAGGGCTAACCTTGAATCATTATCCAGTCACTGCTGTGATTCTTTATAGAAGATAAGTGACATGGCAGTGAAGAATACCTTCCTGTCCTACCATGACTTACTGCATAATGTTTAGGAGATTATTGGATTGCTTTCTGAACTAAGTCTAAGTAGCAAAGTGGCACTAATAGTAACCACCTGAGAGGATGCTTGGACACGTTAAATGAGCCTGTGCAAGAACAGAGTGGACATGCCTAGCACATTACTACTCCATAAGAAACATTTATAGACTGGCTCTGTTCTTTGGTGTTCCTTTTGACTCAACCCCAATGAATACATCTGAATTTATACAAGAATTGCTAATATATTTTAAAAGAAACTATAGCAACCATATAAGCAGAAGTTCATTAGAAAGAGACCCACTTAATGAAAGCAATATGGCTAGAGCTTAAAAATGAGAGAAGGCTACTGGGTACAGTAGTATATACTTGTAATTCCAGTACTTGGAAAGTAAAAGCAGGGAGATTGGGTCTTGCGGATCCCTGAGGCAAAATTTCATCCAAATAAGTAAGTAAATAAAATAAGAAAGAAATAAAAAGAAAAAGGTGGATAAGGGGACTGTAGATGAAATAGTGGGTTTTAGTGTATTCCAGGTGAGAAATGAAGGTCTGAGCTAAGATGAGACTTTGAATAAACAAAAGGAATGGATTTGAGAAGTATTTTGATGGTGATAAAACATTTTGAGCAGTCCACAGACAAGAGTTCTGAGCCTTACCTTGACTGAACAACCTACGTTATCTCCTCAGCCTTGAGCTAGTGTTGGTAAATCTTCAAACTAAAACCATGATTTTTTTTTTTTTTTTTTGTAATTTTGAGGCAGAGTTAATGTATCCCAGATGGACCTGGAGGTGGCTGAGGCCTAGTATGAGCATAAGTCCTATTCTTCCACCTTCCAGCTCTGGATTTCTCAGATGACAGATTTGTGTGCTACTCTCACACAGACTGTCCCTCTATCCACTAAGCTATACTCACAGCATTTCTTTGGGAAAATGTTATCATTGTCTTTGTCGCTCCCTGAGATCCACTTTGGTTATCACTTCTACCCGTGGTGGGTAGTTTTTATGGACCCTGAAGCATTCCCACCTTAAGTACCTGCATCTCTGCTGATGTGATTCTAGAGGAAACTCCAGGACTCAGTCACTTGCCAGGAGCAACCATTAACTCATGAAGGGATTTGATGGAAAAATTAGTGCTCTAGGTTTTCTGACTAGTGCAATACTTCTGGGCTGTGTTCCTCATCTGCCATGTCCAGCACAGTAGCCACAAAGCCTTGTATAGCTGCTTTAATTTAAACCAATTAACAGACTAAGAGATCACAGTATCTTCTTTTCAAATATTCAGTAGTCATATGGGCTAGTAGCTACCATGTCAAAGAGTGCGAGCATAATAATTTACTTTGTATAGAAACTTCTGGGTGTTCTATTCTGTGCCATCTCTCTCAGCATTCTCCCAAGAATGACTTAGGCTGAGCAATTCTTCATTTACTCCTTATTATTCTTTTCCTCTTCTCTATTTCATTTTCTTGCATCCTTACAGGATGCTTAGATTCAATCGTGCTGTTATAACAAAATATCTGAGGAGTAATTTATAAATAATATAAATATATTTCTTACATTTCTGGATGTCTATAAATCCAAGTTTAAGGCAGTATTAGGTTTATTCTCTGAGGAGAGTTTTCTTTACATCATAGAGGGAGGAGCTGTGTCTTCTTACATGGTGGAGGTGGAAGGGCAAACATAGTGTAGAAATACTGTCCTCAACATGACAGAAGGGCAGAGGAGAGTGAACTCATGCATTCCTACATGATTTCCATTTATTCTATCCAGGAGGGCAACTTATTCATGATTTACTTGGCTCCTAAGGGCCCATCTGTACCTTCTATCACACTGGAAGTTCAACATATGACTGCTGGGGTACACTGAAACCACTCATTCTGCTTTTTGGAGTCACCTGCCACATTGGTTTCCTATTTCCCAATCCTTGTCTCCGAGTTTTATCATTTGAGACATACTTACTGAGCAAAATAGGAAAAGAATAGAGGCTGTTAGTGGATGTCTCCTATATCCCACTCATGGACAGAACCCCAGTCTCCAACCGACATCTATTGAATTAGCCTCTGCCTTGTAACAAGATCCACAGGTGATCCTACCCTGCAGGTTTTTAAAGCAAATAAAAGGGGATGGTAGTGGTTGGGTGGGGGTAGGGATGGAGTGGGGAACAAGAAGTGGGAGCCCACCCAGTCATCTCTGCTCTTTTAACTCACTTACAAGCCCCCAAAGCTATACATTCCTACCTGTTATTTCCAGAACACAGTTCTTTTGGTTATGTTTATGTTTAACATTTTTGTCTTGGGGTCTTATGCTACACTAGCTTGAAATCCTGCTTTGCCAGGGCCTGAGGAAAGAAGCTTGCTGAACCTTTCATCTTGACCTCTTTAGCACCAATGCATTCTTCTTCTGTGTAGAGAGGGCTCTTCCTTTCCTGTTCTGTTTTATCATAAGGTGTCCAGGGAGCTATGTACTTGACAAGGTTTGACTCTGATAGCCTCTCACAACCAATGAGTGAGTACACTTTCACTCCTACAGACAATGGCATCCTCGATCTACAGCCAAATCCATTCTAATTATCAGGCTCTGAGGTACAGGGTAGCAAGTCTTCCAGAAGTTAATAACGCTATTTTTGGATCATCTGTTTCCAGCCTGCTTAATGAACATGATGAGAAAATAAAATATTTTTTCACCCCACAGAAAAGACTATGTCCTCATTCTCTCTTTCATGTCTCACTTTCAGACTTTCTTTTTTTTTTTCACCTAAATTATGTTTAAACCACACTTTTATTAGTGTTAATTTGCTGGCTTTTATAACATTCTTTAATTTTTTGCCAAACAGCTTCTTTTTTGTGTCTCCCTGATCGGTGCATTTTGTTTTGCCCAGGAATGCATTTTGGTTATTGCGCAGAATGAAGGAGGAATGTTTCATGCCCAGTGATTAAGTTTTCACTTAAAACATGTCTAGATTGAATATTGTTTACAGATATTTATTTCTCCAGCATTAGCTGGAGAACAATTTACCTTCTGTAGCCTGAGCTACTGGGGCATACTCATCTCTCACAAGGGATATCTTTACCTTAAGGATTCTGAAACGTTAAATATTGGAGCACCCTACTCAGATTTAACCTGACAATTAGTTATTGACAAATGCAACACTATAAAGATATTGCAACTATTCCTTGTTGACTGGTCAGTGTCCCCTGATGCAGGCAATCTGAATCATTCTCCTTGCATTCAATTATCAGCTGTTTTTTTTTTCCTTTCTACAGACTCAACAACCACCCCCATTAATGTTACTTACTCACTGGAGAGATGGCTCAATGTGGTAAAGTGCTTGCTCTGCAAACATGAGAAACTGTCATAAGAAACTGGCATGGTAGTGTCTTTCTGTCATTGTAAGATTGAGGAGGAAGAGCAGGAGGCACTCTGTGGTTTTCTGTCTAGTTTAGCTAAATCAGTGAACTCCAGATTCAGTGAGAGACTCTCAAAAATAAGATGGGAAAACACTGAGGAAGCAATCCAGCATGAATATCTGACCTATACACACGCACACGCACGCACACACCAGACTTCTGCTCTAAGGCTTGTGAGCCTATAGCTGCCTTCACTTCTGTTGGTGTATCCATTGGTATACAAGTTGTTAAATCCTCTCTGCAAAGTTTCAATTGCCTAACTACCCAGCTCTTGAGGAATGTTCAAATATCCAGAAAACAATCCCCAAATCTTAGGAGACCAAGCTCAGCTTGGAAAGGAAGAGAATTTTGGGTTGACTTTGAGTTGCTGGATTCAATGGATGCAAAATTCCTTTAGGGGAGGAGTGAGGACGTCAGAAGTCCGAAAACCTGGAAACAAAATTCTTGTCTCCTAACTCAAAGGCTTGATTTGTCTCCATATCATATTCATTCTTGACTTGTCTTTAGATCCCAGTTGCAATAGGTACTCAGAGAAGGAGGTCAGAAATCAGGGAGGTGGGAGCTTTCTCTGCCTTCCACTTTGAGATTCCTTTAGGGCCCCCTAGTGGCTACTTTAGGACCTCCAGTTCCTTAAGATGAATTCTGTATGACCCCTGACAAAGAGAGAAGAGATAGATGAGAAAGGAGAGAGGATGAATGCGTGGGAGGGAGGGCAAATACAGCGTTTTTACTGGCAGGTGCAATGTTGGTGTAAGGATAAATAGCAGTTGGTTTTTAGGGTACAATACTTTCCTGTTTCTCAGTTCTCAGCAAAATTTGCGCTGATTCTTTAGCAATAACAGATATAACTCCTTACGTATTGTATTCTGCATTCCTTATACTATGTCATTGCCAAAATCTTTTTATGACATTTGTATCTTTGTTTGTGTCAAGGAGGCATAATTCCTAGCATTCACTTCCAACTTCAGAACACACACACACACACCACACCACATACCACACACCATAGACTTACATTTGCTTAGATTGGGGAATTTAAGAGCTTAACAGTTTTCTAAAGGAAAAAAAATAAAATGAGGAGCTTCCTTCATTTTAATGAGGAGGATATAAATTAACCAGTGTTGTTTGTGGGTTATAACAGTTTAACAAACTCCCTATTTAGCTCATTCCATACACTATTGGTGTACAACTGTAATCTTGAGTTGATAGAAGCCTTTTCACATTCAATGAGCTTGTTGACACATGCTATCTATCCAACATCAGGAAATCTGGTAGTAACTATGGCACCTCACTGACCCCAGTGAACATTGCTTCTGCTCCACCCTGCTCATATTTTTCAAAGTACCACTTTTTGGTCATTTTAATGGAAACATTTCTTTTCCACATTCATCATATTTGAGTTTCTGATGTTAGTTAATTTATTTCCTCCTTTGCTTGTAAATTCCAAGATTCTCTCTCCTTTCCCTTATTAACATGCAAATGTATTGTAATAATGCATTTTTACACCATTAATGAACTGAAGCGAAGCGATAAGTAAAAAGTAAGCATAGATTCCTGCTTCAATTTTACCCAGTTCCAGGGTGGGGGCTGGTGAGGGGGAGGAAGAAGAGAGTAGGAAGTACTGCCGTTCTGCAATGAAATATAAATAAAAAACGACCTCCTTGTTTTCTGGGAGTTCTAGAACAAAGCTGTATGTCAGAGAAAGAACTGAGCTGCCTTCTAGCTAAAAGGCTTGGCATTAAACTTTGACACTTTAATGGCTTTTAGGATATTAGATAATATTTTATCATATAATGTTCTTCTCCGACACAATAATGGCATCAAAACCAGATGCGATCTGCTATCCCTGCAACATTCACGGTAAGACTCATACGGTAGAGATAGATATCAGGATCCCAGCATCGCAGTTAACTATCCTGAAGCTCCAAAGCTAGTGTTTTTTTTTTTTTTTTTAAATTTCTTTGCCAGAGACTTTGCTGTGCAACCCCTACTTTCAGTTCCCATCCTCCTCGACTCCTACTGATTAGGTAAACAGCGCTGGGAACTGGGGGAGAGCCCCTGCTGGTGATGAAAGGGGTCCTGGCTTCTAGAGACTGCAAGGAAACCTAGGATGGGGGAAGAGTGTCGGTCAGGTCAAAGGAAGGCCCAAGGATGTAGGTACCAAGGCCAGAGCTGGGAATGGGGGTGGGGTGGGGGCGGAGATCAGAGAGGAGAGGGATCTCCAATCCCAGATTAGAGAGAGGCTCCAGGGTAAGACAGTCGGCTCAGAGTCCCGAGCTAGGCAGCCCTTTCTAATGCATCCCTCCTTTCTCCATCCTCCCTGGCCCTTAAAAGAAAGTGGGTGGGCTGCGCGAGGAGATAGGCGCAGGGGAAGTCGCTCCTACGGTTGGGGGCGGGGGGAGGTGGGGACTCAGGGGGAAGGGGACCCCAGAAGTCTTGGGACCCAGTTGAGGGAAAAACCCGGAGGCTGGATCACGCTTTCGGAGCTCGGTCTTCCAAGTAGGAGTAGACAGTCCGCTGGCGTCTTCTTTCTCACCCAGACTCTGCTTCAGCCTCAAGGGGTTATTCTCCTGAGGGACATTCCGTCCCCTTTACTGTAACCAAATCTTCACGGTCCTTCAGCAGCCTGGGCGGATTCTACGCATCCCTACGCTCCTCACTAACATCGGGAGGCTAGTTGTCCCTTCAGTGTATGTTGAACGCGAGGTTTTGAGCAAGAGTAAAATTAGAAAGGTGGTGGTGCATCTGTGTGTGTACATATGGACACAAAAATGTAGTTTCTCCCTGGGGTGGGGGTGGGGAAACAGAGTTTTGCACAGTAGTCTTGGATTCAGAATCCAAGCAAGATGCCGTCAAACCGTTCAGATAGGGCCTCCTCGCAGCAGCTCCAGCTGCTCCATACCCTGCCTACGTAGGGGAGAGCCGCGTCCCTAGCAGAAAGAAAAGCAAGGTAAACTTCCTACTTCCCCCAAACCGTTTTTTTTTTTCCCGGGGGGAGGGGTGGGGGAAAAGGAGTGGCACGGTGACCCACCCTGCAGGCATCCCTAAAGCAACAATTGCGAACTCGGCCCGCCTCTCTTCCCTGTCTTTCATGCAAACCCGGGGTAGTCCGAGGCAGGGACAGAAGGGCGGGGGGGGGGGGGGGGGGGGGGGGGGGGGGGG
>NW_021620584.1:2828262-2834778 GCF_004785775.1 Grammomys surdaster
AGCTCCAGCTAGCACCCTTTTTCCGCGACCCGGCCCGGGATCCTGGCTCCGGGTGTTTCATCCACCTGAGTTCCAATGAGCCAAGGAGCAGAAGGAGGTGCCTGGCCGTAGGCGTAGCCTAGGCAGGGTGGGCACTAGAGACGCACATTCCTGGCGCTACCTATTGGTCGTCCGTGCGGTCACGGGGAAGGGGCGTGGCCCCGATGCGGACTCCGGTCCCGCCTCCGCTCGGAACCCAGCCCGGATCGCGGTCCTCCTCCTTCCCGCCCCCCCCGCGCCCCCCCCCCCCCCACAGCTGCACAGACATGACACAGACACACAGTCACTGCAGCTGCTGAGCGAGCCCGACGCCCTAGGCACGCGGGAGCGGCCGGACTAGCCCGGAGCTCGAACCCCACGCCCGCCAGCTTGCTCCCACGGCGGTCCCCGTACAGAGGTTCCCGCCTGGCCGCGCGCGGGAAGCAGGGATCGCGCGCCTGTCCGTTCGCGGCTCCAAGCTGCCCACAGCGTCTGCAGGGGACGCGCGGCTCCAAACCTGAGCGCTCCGGGAAGCCGGCGCGTCTACGAGGCGGCGGCAGGGGCCGCCCGCCAGGGCTCCCCGCACCCACCGTGCTCCGTCCCGCTCGCCGCGCCCCGGCGGCCGTGACCTTCCAAGGGGCGCCTATCCTGGCCCCGCGCCCCCGGTCCCGCGCCCCAGGCCGGGGCGAGGCCCTCTTCAGAGCCCATTTCTCGCAGAGCGGCGGGCGGGCGGCGCAGGCCCGGGGGAGGGTCACCGCAAGCAGCTACCGCGGGTCTCCGTGCTCGCTCGCCGCATTTGTCTCCCGACCCAGCTGAGCCGCTCCCTGCCTCGCTGCTTCTCCAGAGCCCGGGGCGCGGCTGCACTTGCCTAGCCCGGCCGGTTGCGGGCAGGCCCTGTCCTGAAGGGGCTAAGTGGTCAGGGGCGAGGGAGGTGAAGCCGGCGGAGCAGCCGCTACGCGTTTCTTCCTGGTGCTGGTTTCCGGGACCCAACCCAGGGCGGCCCCAGGCCCTTGCCCATGAGAGGCGCCCGGGGCTTGGAAGAGTCCTGGTTTGGAGCAGCTTTCGGCAGCCGCCCGGGAGGAGGAGAAAGAGGGGAGAGTGCTCAGTCCCGGCAAGGCGGACCTTCCTGTTGGCATTTGGAGCCCAAGGCTGTCCCCGAAGTCTGTGCTTGGCACCGTTGGTCGGGTTAGAATAGCGCCAGCTGGGATCTCCACCCGGACCCACTGCACTTAGTAGGCGTCAGTGGCACCACGCCGTTCAGCTCCTTCGGAGTGTACCTCTGCCTGGTTGTAGTCAAGGCCAAGGTAAGAGCCCTGAGGTGTGAGAGAACCTGCGTGGGAATGCTTTAGTGAGCAATGTCGGGGAAGTTATCCAAACCTGTGGCTGGTACCCCGTGTGCTTAGGATGCAAAGAGGATGGGCACACCGCTTCTGACTTGGCTTTGAGTCCTGGAAAAGCAGGAGGTGTAAGACCCCAGTCTCTGGTGCCCCCAGGATCGTCTCAGGGCCTGACAGGCTCATAGGTGTACAAGATATTGATAGGCAGGGGCGAGTTGGAGTGTGTATGTCGGGGGCTGGTTTTTAGTAACATCTGGAGGTATTGTTTTCCCACCACCCTGGGGCCCTTCATACCTTTCTTCGATGTTCACTTACCTTTTATGATGGGATGCCCAAGTAACTTTTCTTTCCAGTTGGTTGAAGAGAGCCCGGTTTGGGGGTGTGCATCCATATTTTGCAAAAAGCTCTTTAGGATAAAGTAGTTGGATGGCATGGATACCCGTGAGGGGAAGACCCAACCAACATACCTGGTCTGTCCTGTTTAGACTCAACTTCTTGTAGAGATCAATGTCTAGTGAGAGCTTCCTGTAAATGTCCTTGCTTCTAGATGTTGAAATGAGAACTCTGAAGTTTGTGTATCATGAAGTTATACTGTTCATCACCTTGAAATGCTCCCTCTGTGTAAGGATAGTTCTTTCTACAAGTTATGTCTTTGTCAGTGTGAGATTTATTAAACCTATGCACTTCTGGATTTTAAATGGGTCGTTTGAGAGGGAACAGATTGTCTTTTACAGACTCAGTCCATCTCAAGGGTGACCCTGTTTAACAGGGATGCATTGGGGTTTTTTCCCCCCCTGTTCCAGTGCTGATGTACCTCAGCTGAGTAGATTTCTGCTGAATTCTGAATCCGTGAATTTTGTCACTCAGTCCATTAAAATGATTTCCTGAGGGAGCAAAATAGCAGCTTACATTTTCTGTGAATGTCACAGGAAGTGTACTGGGTCTTATGTAAGTGTCCCAAGAGAGAACTCATATTCTTTCTTCCTTTAGGGGGATAGAGGGGGACTGGAGGGGGTGGCAAAGCACCTAAAAGTAGATGCCTTTTCTGACATAGGTGGGGACCCAAAGTACGTATTTAATGGGTGGAGGCAGGCATCTGAGGCTGATGTTCCTCTTTGCCTCTCCTGCATTCCCACCTCAGGATCCACTTTGATAGACTCAAGTTTGAGGAACGATCTAAATTAGGAAAAGAACAGTGGTCTTTTCTTATCTCTCACAAATAAGTGACATGAATGAATTATTCACCAATATATTGGAACCTTACTGGGACAGAAAAAAAAAAAGACTAAAAGAAAACTTGCATGAAGGTGTATTTTCTTGTGTATTTTCAAAGAGTGCTTTACCTTAGTGAAAATTGCTTGAGGAGATAACACATTTATCAAGCTGGGGCCTGTTAATTCTAGAAAGGAAAGAGAACTGAAGAAAAGAATCTACACAGAAGGGCAGAAGCTATAAGGATTTAGATGTTAGCAGATTTGCCAGAGAAAGGAGGCAAACTCCCCTATAGGAGGACAGGGAGGCTTCTAAAATTGACATTCCCACCAGTCTGGATGAGCACAGGCCACCTGCAAGTGTGGGCTCCCAGTGTTACATTAAGTGGTCTGAATTGTGGACTAATTTTTGATGTGAAAGGATATAAATTCCTTCGGCTTTTAAGTTGAAACTGGATGAGCCTTAGAATTAAAGATTTTTATCCTCTCATAAGTTACGAGAATACTCCTTGTCTAGGTCACCAAGGTTTTTCTAGATTCTGTGTTCCTGAGCTGTCTTTGCTTGCTGGGGCGGTGGTGGCGCACACCTTTAATCCCAGCACTTGGGAGGCAGAGGCAGGCAGATTTCTGAGTTCAAGGCCAGCCTGATCTACAGAGTGAGTTCCAGGACAGCCAGGGCTACACAGAGAAACCCTGTCTCAACTCCCCCCCCCCAAAAAAAAAAAAAAGTTATTGCTTAAAGGCAAGAGTTTGCTTTTCTCAGTGTCTCTATCCTTCAGCCACCTACAGGACACTAGGGGGGACTAGTTTTCTATTCTGCCACCAAAAACAAAGACCATGAGCGTTTGCTAGAAATGACCATGGCTTGTTGTAAAAGCTCATGATCTTAAGTTTTTGCTACCCAATTTGTGCTTGCACTATTGAGTGGATTTCAGATGTTTGGATGGTTGGCCTGGTTTAGTGTACAGTGTCATGTGGACAGTGTGGGTGTTAACTGCAAAGTGTTAAGGGAAAATCTGTTAAGATACAGTTACAGTATTTTAAGTGTATAAGGGCTATACATTGTGGGAACATTGCCTCCTGTAAACTACCTTTTTAACATTGGTTCATGCTAACTTTAAATTCCCTAATGGTGCTTGTAACTATCCTCCATCCCCTTTGTAGTACCTAGAGCTTCATACTTGCTAGGTAAGTGCTCTGTTTATTGCTGAGATACATCCCCAGCCCTTCCTTTTTTGGAGATGATGTGGGGATGTGCTTTTGGGCTATATAACTCAGTCTTCAAAAATAACACTTCTTCAGGACATCCCTGAAATTAATTCCATTAAACTTAAAATTTCTTGCTGTCATCCCCTTAAAAGTACATTCTTTACACAGATGGTAACATAGCATTTGACAGTGTGGTTGGACTTAGATGTGCTGTGCACTTTTAACAGTGTTAAATCATTAATGTGTGGGATTCTTCCAGCAGAATTAGAAGATAATTGTCCTTCCCCGAAGATCAAAGCCCCTTGGCCCAGGTCTACCCATAGCCCCTAGCTCTAATGAAAGACATACAAGGCAAGAAGGATGACTCTAAGACATTGGCCATCCCAGCACATTGGCACCCAGAGGACAAATTTCACCAAGATCTTGGTTCTGCTGGAGTCTTAAAAGCCTGATTCTGCATATAGAATTAGACTTTGTTCAGAACCTGCAAAATTCTGCAAGTTGTTTCATTACCTGCATCCCTGGAGTCTATTAGATTGCATCTGTGACCTTTTACTCATAAGTATAGTGCATATGTAGGTAGTTTAAGGAGAATTGCTACTGTGGTTTAGGAAAAATGATCAACACAGAGTCTCATCCTTGTCTTGGGGCTTTATGGATTTATTCTCATAAGTGCAGTATGACTGAGGGGAAAGAGACTGAAGGAAGGAATACTTAGGGCTGTGGTCCTAAGGCATGAATTTGAGAAAAGACCTTTGGTAGGGGTGGAGGGAGAAGCTGAGGCAGAGGACTGGCTTTTGTAAGGTCAGTGAGGCAGGAACAATTACAATTTGGGGGTGTGGCTTCGCTGCTGTAGTCTTGTATGCTGGACAGGGCGATGTTGATATTTGGAAATCAGTAGGTAGATTCTAGTAGAGTTAACTGTTCTTACTTCTAATTTATCAAGCAGTGATTTGATTGATTCTGAATTTTTTTTATGACAAGTGCCTTGCTCTGTGCTGAGATCATAAAGGTTCTTCATTTGCTCATTGGTGATCAGGGGTAGCAGTCAGTCATTCACTCCTGCAAACTGATTACTACTGTACAGGTGTGTTCAAAGGTTGAGTTTTAATTTTCTAGGTTAGTGGGAATAAGGAAGACAGCAGCATGGAAATCCCAGTATACATTATATGAGAACAGTCAGTGGAATGACAGCTGGAAAAGGAGAATTTCTAGGAAAGGAAAGCTTGGAGTCCTAAAGTTGCCTTAACAGGGCCCCTTACTAGCAATTGTGCTTTAGTCTCATGCTCTGTGAAATCACAATGGGTTAAGAATAGTTGTTGGGCAAGTCCCAACAAAGATAGTTGATTACCCCATATGGTTATTAAACACAGACAAACATTTAGGTGTCCATGTTTTGCTCCATAGAGCATTTTTCTTGTCCTTTCAAAAACTACTAGCAATGCAGATAAAGAAAGGATTTCTTCTTAAGCCTAAGTCGGGCCTCTGTGTACATGAATGACATCTGTGATTTCATTGTGTGATTACACAGTAGTGGGAAAAAAGACCCAGTTACTTGACACATAATGCAGTACAGGAAGGGCAAAGCTGCCTTCGATTAGAATATATTTTATTCTCTAGATAGAGTTATGGCTGTGCTTCTTACCAGAACATGGCTTCTGTATTATAACCATTTCCATTCTCATCTTAACTTTCTTTGCTGTTGGAAGAATTTTATACTGAAAATGGGAGTATGACTGCATGTGTCTGACTCCATCTGTGTGCGGTAGTAGTAAACTCTAGTGTTTTGCTGGGTCTTGGTATCTGTCAGGGATTGGTTCTTAGGTCTTTCCCCCTTAATACCAATTTCTACATATGTCTAAGCTCCTTTTATAAGATGAAATAGTGTTCGCATAGAAACTATATAAACCTCTAGATTATTTTTAATACCTGCCCCAATGTAGATGGTATATAAATACTTATCACAGTGTGCTATTTATAGAGTAAATGACAGCAAAAAAGCCTACATGTTTAGTATAGATACAATTTTTATTTTATATTTTATTTAAATATTTAGTTTTACTTTATGTGTATGAGTGTTTTGTCTGAAAGTAAAGTGCACTGTGTGCATGCCTGTATCCAAGATGTCAGAAGAGAACACTGGATTCCCTGGAGTTGGAGTTATAGACAGTTGTAAACTGCTAATGGATGCTAGAAACTGAATTCAAGTCCTCTGCAAGAGCAGCAAGTGCTCTTAACTGCCATGCCGTCTAGCCTTAGACACAGATTTTAATGCTTCTCTCTGCTGCTGGTTGTCTACTTTAAGGTAAACTCTCTTAACCTGAGGGCTGACTGCATGTGGTTGGGAAGAAACTCAAAAGTGGAGCTGTGCTATCTGAAGGGTGTTAGAGAGGGTAGAGAGTCAGTTGTGATCTCCAGGCCAAGTACATTTAATATTCTCTCTCTCTCTCTCTCTCCTTCCCTTTCTCCTTCCCTCCCTCCCTTTCCCCCTCCCCTGACCAAGTATATTAAATTCCTTTCCTTTCCCTTCCCTTCCCTTCCCTTCCCTTCCCTTCCCTTCCCTTCCCTTCCCTTCCCTTCCCCTTCCCCTTCCCCTTCCCCTTCCCCTTCCCCTTCCCCTCCCCCTCCCCCTCCCCTCCCCTTCCCCTTCCCCTTCCCCTTCCCCTTCCCCTTCCCCTCCCCTTCCCTTCCCCTTCCCCTTCCCCTTCCCCTTCCCCTCCCCTTCCCCTTCCCTTCCCCTT
>NW_021620584.1:2839778-2910722 GCF_004785775.1 Grammomys surdaster
CTTTTTTTTTTTTTTTACTTAAATATGTGTGTGTGTGTGTGTATGCGTGTGTGTATGTATGTGTGTATGTGTGTTTGCATATGTGCCAGAGAACATATGTAGAAGTCAGAAGGTAACTCATGGAAGTCTTATTCTACTGTGTGGGTTCCAGGCATGGAATTCATGTTGTCAGGCTTGACAGCAGGTGCCCTTACCCACTGAGCCATCTTGTTTGTTCGATTTTTATAATTCCAAAGACAAAAACAATGAAATCATGAGTGTGCATGTGCATATGTGCTGACAGTTCTTTCACTGCCAGAGTGTGTGGGACCATGAAAGGATACCTTGGTTTCTGGTGGAGCACTGGCTAGAGATGGCCAGAGACCCAATAAGTATCTCTGCAAAGGAGGCATACATTTCGCCACACTCCTAGACTCCAGTCTCCTGACACATGCTGAAGACCTCCATTGATCCGCACTGTTCAGTCACACAGGGCAATGCCCCTACAGCTCCTCCCAAAGAGAGGTTTGTATTACTTATCACAGGTAGAGGGCGTGACTACAGACCTCGCAGCCTCAAGAGATCTCCATATTAATGAGATACCTAAAGGCCAGAATGTGTAGCCAATTAAACATTCCTTCCTAGACCTTCTTCCTTACAAATGGTATTTAACCAAAGGCCCGCCTTGGGGGTACGGGGTGTGGGGGGGTTCAGCTTCATCCGCTTTCCACCATGCCAATAAACCTTTTAAAACCATGGACTTCCTCGTGTCTTTGGGGCTCTGCCATGGGAAACCGTGGAGAAGGCCTTTGACTACTGAGCTGCTGCTTAATCCTACCCGTGAGGCACCTCTAGAGCTCTCTCCTTTGGCCCTCTTGGCTGCGGGCTGGTCCAGCCTGTATGCCTATTCAGTCTCAGTTCTTCCATGGCTCCTAGCAGCATCTGGGATCCCAAGGACAGAGACTATTGGTCTCCCTGGTTAGCCGCTTCATCCCAGAGACCCCACTCAAGAACTCCGGGACTTCAGGCTGAGACCTCTCCACGCCCAGTCAGAGCTCCTTGGCTTCTCACCCCAGTGTCTGCCCAGCGCTGCGTGGAGTGAATTCAGTCAAATTCCTGAGCTTCTGCCTCCCTAAGTCATGGCAGACACATGGGAACCACAACACAACCCAACAGGACCCACGCCCACACATGAGCTGGAGCCCCGCAAGAGTGCTATCAGGGATTTTGTGGTTGTATTTTCTACCCCCACCCCAAGTACCTTTATCTCTTATCAAGTTCTCAGAAGAGAGTTTGTTCTATGAATGGAGTGCAATGGAGGCGTTTACTCTGCAGAGGTAATTTTGGAGTTGCAAGTAATCACAGGCTGGGGTAGAATGGAAAGTGCAGTCTCACCTATAATTTGAGCCTCTCTTGTCACATTATGGGCTTTGCTTTGGACAGGCAGCAGACACCGATAGAAATGGAGTCCTAACTACTGGCAGAGCTTTGCTCTTAACAGGGTCCTGAATTACCAAGGCCAATTGGAAAGATAGGGCTTGGCTGATCTTTCCAGCTCTCCATGGTAGCACTAGAGTTTAGGAGGATTTGTGGCAGCACATGGCCTTGGGCGCATTTTTTTTTTTTTTTTATTCATAAAGGAATCTGGTCTTGAGTGTTATTCTGTATGACTGTTGCTTCAGACGCATTGATGTCTATGTATGAATAAGAATAACATGTGTGGCTGACTGGAAGGCACTCTGCCTTTAGTTTCCAGAACAGATGTATGGATCCTTAATAAGCCAAAAGTATGTGCCAGTTTTGCTGACAGATACAGGTTTTCATCTGGGAGAGGCATTTATTGTTCTTTGGAGATGCAAGCAGAGGGATAAGGGGTGGGATTTTGCTACCTCTAGTTTGGTGACTTCCTGGAACCTGCCAAGCTGCCTTCTCCCAGTCATCTCGTCTGACTGAAGACCCAGAGATGCTCGCTACCAGCTGTGGATGAACTCTTGCCAAAGTCACATAGCTGGAGTGACATGTTAGTGAGGAAATCATAATGTCTATTTAGATTAATCAGATGTCATTACTCTCAAATTGTACAATATGTATTTAATTGATTCAATGACTCCTTGCTTTCCCAACCCAACCCTCAATTCCCATTACCCTTGGTTTAGTTATACTACACCCCCCCACCCCCTGGCCCTCCCACAGAGAGGCTCACGTTCATTTTGTCACATGAGAATAACATCCCCACATGTGACCTACATTATATCTCCACCTTCAGAGTTTCCCTTTTATGAAAGAAAAAAGGACGGATTGTGGGGCTGTGGAATCCTGGGTGATTGGCCACGCCCCCAGAACCCAGAGCCCTAACATACAGCCCCCTTGCTAGGTCAGGCTAACAAGTCTCTGCCTCAAGATTTACGTATTATCTAGAAGCCCCGCCCACTTCCAATATAAGCAAACCCCTTCTGACATTTTTTTGGGAGAGTTTTGTCACCATCCAAACCCACCGTCATGTCAATAAATCTGTCCACGTGCCTCTTTGAACTCTGGACTCTTTGCGTAAGTCAAGACTTGTGCACGCCCCTGTCTGAGCTGACGGGAGGGAGAGAAACCTTTTTCGCCCTTCCTGGTGCTCTCTGCACTCTAGCGGGCCCCGGGACACTTTCTCCTGACAACAGTGGCCGTGCACCGCCTCTGCGGGGACCCTGGCCTGCGCAGTGTCCTGCGTGCCTAGTGTCTCTGCTCCCGGGACCCTGTGGTCTCTGCCAGTGTGTGAGCTGTTCACCACGCGGGTGAGACTGCTTCCTGGGAAGGCCCTTGGTTCGTCAGTGGTCTGCGCTGTTGAGTCCCGCTGGGAAGTGCTGCCCCTGCCCGTGCCGGCTCGCGCCCGCACTGCCACCTGTGCGCCCCACGCGAGCCTTGCCCAACAGTGACTTGTACTTATTAGCTCTGCATTCCAATAAGTAGTCAAAGTGTGTGCCCCAGATAATCTAGTAAATGAAAGTGTGACCCTGTGTTCACAGTTGGGGTGAAGTGATCATGGATAGGGAAAATTGCAGCAGACCCAAGTGTGACTGGGATAAAATTGGGCAACTTGAGGGCACTTCATGGAACTTTCATTTTCCATCTGTGATGGACATTTCAGATCAACATAAGTCCTCTGAAGGCTTGTCTTTGTGTGTTTGACATTGATGATCTGGAATGGGCCTTGTGTTCTTTCCTAGGAATGTATAGAGATTTTTAACCTATTTGGAATGGGAAGAATGGGTGTGCTCTTAAGCTGCTTCACATGCAGATGCCAAGATATGTTGAAAATGTCTTGAGAAGCATTTTCAGTCCAAGCCTTAGAATGACTGAGGATTTTGATATCTCTAGTGCTGATGACAGTGGCTGTGGCATGACTGTGGATTAGGTTGTTGAGTCTGTTAGGAGGATCAAGTGGACTTCTGGGATTGAAGGGAGAGAGACCTGCCTGAGTGGGAAAAGGTCAGGGAAGAGACCTCTTTGCCCTGTAGATGTCTTTCTCTGTCTGTGTTGACCTGAGGTGCTTCACCTCTGAAGGGGCTTGAGTTAGCATGAGACAGCTCCTTGTGATCAGAGTAGCTATACTAGTATACCATTTAGTTGAAGGACACAGTTGAACCCCCAGACCAGCTCCTTTTCCCAGAACCTTGGATACCAATGCTGGTAAAATAAGAAGGATTATTCACAGGGACAATGACTTAAGTCTGTGCTCCCTATTCATCTTCCTTGATTCTTCTCTTATACTGCTTATTCTAGGCTCTGTCTTCAGCTCCTTTCCTGTCTTTCCATGCACTCCACTTCAGTCTGTTTCATACTTTCCTTAACAAGAGAAGCTTTCATTAGAGCCACTTTCAGTGACTTTATCTCTACAGTTTCTCTGGTAGTGTGGTAAGGTCACACCCATCTTTGAATTCATAGGAATATCCCATAAGTTCCTAGTACTTAGAGATCCCTTGATAGAAGTGTGTTGAATTAAACCTAAAGACTTGGGATCTTCTCCTTGAGATATTTAGTTGGAGAGGTTGGGAAAAATGTGCTGAGTGAAGCACAATAGCAGATACATTGAGTCACTAGGGCTGAGTAGAAAGGCAGTGGCTTTGGGAGGCATGGTCCTGATGAGTGTTGAACTGAAGGTGCTAATGGGAACTGGAGATCGGAGCTTGATTTAGCCTGTAAAACTCAGTGAAAGAAGCAATATTTAAGTCAGGCCCTTAAATACAAAGTACTTAAACCACGAGTGGAAGGACTTACTGAAGGTCAGACCAGGTAAGGCTGACAAGGCAAATACCTAATTTGAGGTTTGCGAAGAAACCAGCAAGAGTCTGTTAGCAAAAGCATTGCAGATGAAATGAAGAAAGTAACTAATACACACTGTTTGACCTAAGCACCTCACTGTAGGCTCCATCTTTAGACACTGGCAATTGGAAAAATTCAGGTTTCAACTCATGTACTTCAGGAGGACCCATCAAGTGTAACAGCATGCATTGTCTAAAGATCCCTGCCTGGCATTCTTGCCATGCGACATAGGCAAGACAGATGCTTCTATAAACTATTCCAGTCTTAATCATTGGCTCAACTTAAGCTTGACATTGATGTTGTAGATGTTTAACATTACTCATCATAAAGGCAGCCTACTTGGAATAAAGTATACTTGTGACATAGCCACAATCTAAAAATAGCACTTTCTCTTTGGGCTGTGTTGGGGACAGGGCTTTGGGGAGGTAGACTTTCTGAAACCTCTCTTATTGGTGATTTGTTTAAATGGACCCAGGGTTATAGAACAAACAACCTTTTCTGGGCTTTGGATAATACTCAGTACGGAGTATAATACAGAGAGTTCTGTTCTTTATGAGTGTTTCCTATGGCATCTACAGAGAGGTGAGAACAGACTGCTCAAGAGTTCTTCCGTCTGGGCTGTGTGCTTCGCCCTTTACCCTCAGGACTGCCTTACTTCTCTGAAGCATCTTCCTTCTGGATTGTGAGGACATTCTTTGAAAAATTTTGGAGTAAGCCTTTCTGGATAGTAGAGTTTTTAAAGTAGGATATTCCACTCCCTAAAAGAGAGGTTTTATATCTCATCTTTGGGGAATGGGAACTTTTCTTGACTGTTCTGTGGATTTATCATCACTGGCTCATTGCCAGTGACTGGAAACCATCTACCTTTCTTATTGGATACACAAAGCTTGTTCTGAACCATCTGCAGCACATTTGTTTCATCTCCTCTCCCCTCCCCATTTTAGGAACCACCAGTCCCTAACTCTGTAGTTTTCTTACTATTTGGTTATTTTCCTCAAACTAACAAGATCTGTATTTACTTTCTATGCCTGGTCAGCTCTTTCCTTCTTTTCTGCCTGGGACATTTTTAGTTCCCATTTGAAGCTAGTTTAAGAAGTCCTTTCTCCTAGCTTTTCTGATTCTGGGTTCAGAATGACATTGGTATTGCCAAACTGTTCCAGTTTGTCAGCGTTCCAGCCCTCTAAGCTGGAGTTTTCCTGTCTTCAGCGCTCATTACACGTAAGACTCTTATCTATGGGGACCTATCCTACACTTGGAAGTACTCTTTGTCAATAAATGGTAGAATCTGTTGTAGATTTTGTCATATTTACTGGGTTGGTGTAATGTAGTATTTTCCTACTAGACCTCGAGGGTCTCATTTTTCTGCAGGTGTAACTAGGATTGTGAGAATTTGCTCCTTAAAGCATTCTCATCTATGTAGACTACATGCCCCTTTGTCCCAGGTTTGAGACCTAGCAGAAAGGGAGGTAGGAATGGAGCC
The DNA here is from genome assembly GCF_004785775.1 of Grammomys surdaster. Taxonomy (NCBI): domain Eukaryota; kingdom Metazoa; phylum Chordata; class Mammalia; order Rodentia; family Muridae; genus Grammomys; species Grammomys surdaster. The sequence goes on from NW_021620584.1 coordinate 2,845,546, forward strand.
TTTGCCAGACTAGAAGAGCTGGGTTCTGGAGATCTAAACTCAGGTCCCCATGCTTATATGGCAAACACTTTATTGCCTAAGCCATCTCTCCAGCTCTCTACTTCATTTTGTCATTCCCTTCTCTCTCAAGCTTTTGAATCTTTCTGCCTTAACTCTTGGATGCTGGTGAATGCTTTGACCCTAGCTTCTATTCAGATTTAATTCTTCCCATATTCCATTGATGAACCAGATGTATGGGATGGCAGTTATAATTGATTGAGAAATTATTGAAGAGTGGAGGGGAGTGGCTGAGCAGGACTGGATTAATTTCTGCAGAAACTCAACAGTAGTGCCTAGAGTCTGCTTAGATTATCTTATATAGCTTGTGGTGTTGCTGAGGCTTGTTTAGGTTTTCTTGCACTGGTCCAGTAAACTAGGCATGCTGTTGCATGAAATAAGTTATGCCTAATAAGTCACAGGGGCTTATCAGAGAGTTTGTGTGATCTGGGAACTCACATGATTTCATGAAACTACTCTTGGCCTAGGTTGGTTGTTCTCAGGGCCAGACTGTTTCTGTAGAGGTGATCTGACTTAATCTGTGCCAACAGATACTTTCTCTTGGTTTATCTTTTGTTTTCCTCCATTTGTTTGAGTTTACCTATAATTCCCATTGAAACTTAGAGTTTTTGAGTTCATTCAGTCTGTTAACTTCTGTATGATATTGAAAAAATCCTCAAGAAGTACCAGCTGTTTTAGTTGTTATTTAGAATTCCATCCTCACCTTAACACACCTCTTCACATTAACCTTTTATGATGAGTATGCACTTGGTTAACTTGATGGTAAGATGGTACTTGAGTGTAACTGCCGTTTCTTTTGTAACGGCCGTCAGGTTCTGCTACTTTGTAAAGGCCGGCCGGTTCTGCTGCTCCGGTCCAGGTCAGGGTCTAGCAAGAGAGAGAGTGGGGACGGAGGAAGGGGGAAAAAGGGGCGAGAGACGCAAAAGATAGATACAAGACAGAGTCCGGTGGAGTCTCTTCAAGTCTCTTCTTTAGTCTCCTCTCTTCTATATATATTCTCCTACTTTCTTCCACCTTTCACCTTCCACTCCTACCTTCTACCTCTACCTCTACCTCCTACTTCCTACTACCTCCTTCTTCTATAGAAGGGAAATCCTGGGTATTTATACCCTTTACCACGTGACTTGCCCTCGTGGACAAGCTCAACTGAAGCCACTACGTCACGTGCCTTGTAGCCATGGATACCAGGAGCACCTTGCAGCTGGGCGCACTAAACAGTGTAACAAGATGTTCATCAGAGTGCGCTCAGCTATTGCAGGCTGTTGAAAACAAGTCTCTTGTCAGGGTATATGGCTCGAGATGGATGTAAAGATGATAGCCACTTTCGGCTAAGAGTCGGCTCCCAACACTTGAGGAGTGGAGGAGAAAGAAGGGAGGGAGGAAGGCAGGCCACATGCTTTCTGTTTTCAGTCCTAGAAACTCTGCAAATGTCCTAATGGTAAAAGCAAATGCTTGTACTTGCACTAACTCACCCATCATTGCATCACTTATTTTTCTGTTGCTCTGATGAAATATCAGAACTTATAGAGGAGTTTATTTTAGCTTACAGTTTTAGAGGGCTGGCCATCATCATGGTGGAGAGTACATGGTATGATGGCAGGAACAGAAAGCTGGATGATCATATGTCCAGAAGTAAGAAGCTAGTGTGTCTGGGGAGGGGGGGAAGTTGGGTGGTAATGCAGGTCAGAGATCAAGAAGGGGGAGAGACTGTTAACTCTCAAAATGTGCTCCCAGTGGCTTCCTTCCTTCAGCAAGACTGCATTTCCTTAAAGGCTCCATAACTCCTCTAAATAGCATCACCAACTCCAAATAGGCGTTCAAATACATGAGCCTGTGGGGAACATTTCCCATTCAAATCACTACAGTCTTGCTCTTCTGTTTCATAGGAAATTTGGCTTCTTACAGGGAGGAGAGGATTTGAGTTGCATAAGAAAAGATCCTGATTGGGCAAGTTGTGATTCACAGTCTGTAAAATTATGGTGATTGATGATGGTAGCTACCATATATCACATACATGTTTCTAAGTTGTGCTTTATCTATGTGATCTATTTTTATACTCCCTGTGTAATTTTTTGAGTAGTTTTCTTTTACAGGACAGGGAACTGAGGTAAAGAGAAGTTGCTATTTGCATAGATATTAAATTAGAAGCTGGAACTTCTAGTTCCCCAAATACTGGATTTCTTTTTAATTTTTAAAGATTCATTTATTATTTTAATTTGTGCCTACATGAGTTTTTGTGTACCATGCTTGTGCAGGTACCCACAGTGTGCATTGGATCCCCTGGAACTGTTAGTAGTGAGCCACCTAACGTGGGTGCTAGGAATTGATCCCAGGTCCTTTTGAGAGCAGTAAGGATTCTTACACCCTGAGCAATCTCTATACCCCTGTGACTCCCTGTTTCCATATTGGCTTTAAATCTCTGTCCTAAGATTCACTAATCCAGGTGTCTTGCTTGATGCATATATACCCATGGTAATATTGGAAACTGATCTGTAAGTATGCAGGTCGATTATAGGACATAACTCTTTAGATCTACAACTTCATATGTCCCCAGTCCCGAGGTTGCTCATTCTGAGATGATCTCCTGCCTTGTTTATTGTTCTCTCAATTTCCTTTTCAGAGTTATCTTTAATATTTTGTGAAGAATACAGCAACTAACATTACTCTAGTTCATTGTTCTGCCTATAAAACTCTGAAAGACTCCTCCATACAAAGCAATGATTTAAAATTGTTGTGAGACCCCTCTTTAAGTTCATAAGGTTGCCCCTTACCTTGTGTGTTATTTGATTAATTTCATATTGGACACTGGGCATTGGATTCTTGTGCTAAGAATTCTTATGAAGTTCTGAACTTTTACAAAGTAACTGACTCTTGAATTCTTAAGTAAATGATGGATCTCAGATTGCTAGATTCATTGAAAAATGTGATGTTGAAGTTTTATTTGTGTTATGTTTGTCATGTGAGAAAAAATTATGTCCTTACAAACTATTTAGGGTTCGTTGTACAACTTAGATGTCAGCTTAAAAATAAGCAAGGTGGTGCATGTGTTTAAAACTTGCAGTAGTAAAATAATATTGGCTTGACAGTCATGGTCCTATATAATTCTCTCTATAATACTGAAGTTTGGAATAGATAAATTTTTAGTGGTTTTTTTTTCCTGTAGATTCTTATCTGCTTAAGCTTTAGTCTTTAGATTTTCTGGGACTTTTTTCTCTTCAAGCTCACACATTATGTTTGGGGCTAAGTACTCTTGAAAGTATATAGGATTTAGAGAAAATGCAAACGTATTTTAAATTTTGTTGAAACTACTGCCCCTGTAGATAATACTGTGAGTGTGTATAGCAGTTTCTCAGTGCCTATGTGAGGGTTCTTTTAGGAATAAAAGATAGAAACTTAATTCACATTTATGTTGTCCAGTGTACTGGATAGTTTTATGTCAACTTCACACAAGCTAAAGTCATCTGAGAGGTGGCAATCTTAATTAATAAAATGCCTCTATAAGATTGGGCTGTAGGCATGCCTATAATGCATTTTTTAAACTAGTGATTGATGGAGGAGGGCCTAGCCCATTTTGGGTGGTACTATTCCTGGGCTCCGGGTTCTAAGTTCTATGATAAAGCTGGCTGAGCAAGCCATGAGGAACAAGGTAGTAAGCAGCATCCCTCCATGGCCTCTGTATCAACCCCTGCCTTCAAGTTCCTACCTTATTTGAATTTCTGTCTTAACTTCCATGAGTAATGATATGGAAGTATAAACCAAATAAACCCTTTCTTTCCTGTATTGCTTTGGACATGTTGTTTCATCACAGCAAAAGTAACCCTAACTAAGATACCCAGCATCAATCATAATTCAGTTTTATCTGCTTTGTAACTGAAATTAGAGACAGGACTAGACTCAGGTTCTCACTGTTTTTGGACGTCAGTTAGTCCTTTCCTCTGCCTTTCAGTATGTTATCTTCATTCTCAGGAAAGCTCTTCATATGTTGTAATCGGAATGATCCCTGTAACCTGTCTTTCATTTTACCCAACTCAGTATCTCTGCTGAAGGCGAGCATCTTTCCCCAGTCTGTCTGGTGAAGTGATAGCCATATCCTGGGTGGAAGAGCCAACCTAACATCCCAGAAGTGGGTTGGGAGAGGGATGAGTCCTATTTGAATGGCTCTCCACCTAGGCAGATTGACCAGGATATTTTGAAGCTACTACGTTTATTCTCTTGTGCATACTTCCTCTTCTGCCCCAGCCCAGCTTCCTATTGGGATGTTCACTTAGTCAGTGACAGGATTGCATGCGAGTTGCCTTCTGTTTCTGAGGTTTGTCATTTTAAGACCTTAGGCAAAATGACTGAGTCCTTGACAGGGCATTTTGTGACTCCCCCCCAGCCCTTCAACATTACTTTATTTATTAAACATGTTAAAAAGATACATTAAAAAATGTGGAAACCACGTGGATTAGTTTGCCAGGAATGACAAAACAGTGCTTCATAAGGGTGTATTCATAAGAGGGAAGATTTCAACAACTGTTATAGAACATGGCCATTATCCTTTTAATTCAAGCAGTGGTAGTTGCCCATATTCAATGAGACCCTCACACGATAGGGCCTGTGATTCTATTTACTCTCTCTTGCCCATTCCCTTCCTAGCTGCATGTTGTCTTGAGAGATGCAGAATACAGTAGAACACTGTCTGGGATGGGGAATCCTGTGATGAATTTTCCTGAGATCATCATTCATCAGCGTGGGACTTTTTTTGGTGGTGCCACTATTTTGGGGTTACCCATACTTCTGTAAATAACAACCATGTTCCTATAAGTAAGTCCAATAAACTTGGGTTCATCACACTGAGGTTGGATGGGGTACTTTCTTTGGTCTGTTACTAGAACTGTGTCTGAGTGAGTAGATGTTGGCTCACGTCTCTCCAGGGAAAGTGCCAATGGCATCACAGAAATTTATTGTCTAATAGTTCAGAGGCCAAGGTGCGGAAGGACAGTGTCTTCCAAGGCCTGGCTCCTTTGTCTTACATGATCTTCATCCTTTGTTTACAGGGGTCTAATCTGCCCATCTTTTATGGATAAAAAGCCACAGTGGATTAGGATAATGACTGTATTTTACCTTCATTGCCTTCATGAGACCCCCCTCGACATACATAGTCATATCCTGAGTTGCTGTGGTTAATTATAGACTTCAATATTTGAGCTTGGTAAGGAGCCATAATCCTGCTCTTAGCAGCAATGTAGGTTTTTTTTTTAAAAGATTTATTCATTTTATGTATATGAGTACACTGTAGCTGTCTTCAGACACACCAGAAGAGAGCATTAGATTCTATTACAGATGGTTGTGAGTCACCATGTGGTTGCTGGGAATTGAACTCAGAACCTCTGGAAGAGCAATCAGTGCTCTTAACCGCTGAGCCATCTCTCCAGCCCAGCAGAAATGCGTTTTAATACAGTCCAACGGGTTCTATTTTAGCAGCCTTATGCAAACTTTCAAACACAAATTTGTAGCAGATTCTTAGCTGTCAATGCAAACAAACAAATTCAGGGATGGCATGTTTGTAGGCTGCTGTTTAGGAATATTCTTTCCCTTTTGGAAGGAATAGAGAGGAAAGAAAGGCTTGCTTAAAACGCTTATAAGAGGTGGTGACCTTGCACAGGCTCAGTGCTGGGCTGTAGGAATCACAGCTTTGTCATTATCGTTTCAAAGAATATCCCAAGGTTGGGCTTTGTTTGTAAAATGAACTTCCCAAGGTTAAAGATGCAGCTCTACAGCAGTGAGAGGGCCTGCACTTGTCAGAACTGTTCTCTCCGCTCTTTGCATGGAGTAGTGGATTCTGTAGTCAAAAGCTCTTCTGGAGTCTCTGGTGTTAGAGCTGGTATGTACATGGGTGACACTCTTTTCATCCTGTTTTTCATGTTTTAGGGAGCACAATTTGCAGATTTAGGGCATATGAGTGAATTGACCAAGTCACTAAAGGGCCACTGTTGTGATGGAATGATTTCTATGTATTCCCTGAGCTCATATCTAACACTATTCAGATGACAGACCTGCCCATTTATCTGTTTTGTCAAGACAGTGTCACTCTTTTTCTGTTTTAACTGTCTTAATTGCTGTGTGGTTATTGTCTGGCCTTGTCTGGGTTGGTAATCAAGTTTATCAGTTGAGGAGATGTGGCTGTAGGCTTTGTCTTGTCAGATTGTAGTTTTTCTGTGTAAACTCTCATCCTTCATTTTAATTTTGCTTACCTGCCATCTAAAAGAATTCTAAGCTTTATGCTTGAGAGAGCTCATTGCTATGAGATGTAGTTAAAAATGCATTGACTTCTTCTTGCTTAGAAGCTGTCTGGGTGGAAAGCGATTCAGTTCCTGAGATACCCAGACTCTGTGTGTGTGTGTGTGTGCTTGTGCATGTGGAGGTCAGGGGTTGATATCAGGTGTCGATATCAGGTGTCGATATCAGGTGTTGTTTTCTATTGATATTCACCTTATATATCGAGGCAGAATCACTTAGTTGAACCCAAAGCCCATGGTCTGGCTAGCCATCTTGCTCTGGGGGAGTCCCTGCTTTCCTAGTACTTCAATTACAGTTGGATTACCACACCTTCCTTGCATTTCTGTAGGTACTTGGTTCTGAACTCCGATCCTCATGCTTGTAAGTTAAGTATGCAACTCACTGTGCCATCCCTCATCCTCATGATTCTCCTGTTTGTTCTAGTACCAGCTGTTTCGTTAGGGCTCACATTGATAACCCCACCTTAATTTGATCTCTTTGATAAAAACTTTACTCTTTCTGATTAGAACTCAAGCATATTTTTGGAGGCAAGAAATGGGACACAATAAAATCTATAATACTCTGAGTTTTATATTCTTTGATCTGTGAATCATTGACCTTCATTCTTCCCTTCAGCTCAGGGAACAAGCTGGTTCAACTTTGGGATGATGTGGAAATAGTGTGCCTTCATGGAAACGGTCTTTTTGGGTTTTGAACTATGTTCTTTTCCCGGATGATATGGAGTAGAGTCTTCTCAGGATCATGGAGAACAAGAAGGAGCTGTAGCTGCCTGTAACCTATTCCACCAGGGTGGTGAAGAACCTGTGCTCCACAGTGTGGAATGGTGCTAAGTTTAAGGTAGGATAGGCTAGGTATATGACATACATCATTTACATTTTACAGTGGGTTTATTGGGACTTGAGCCTAATATAGGTAAAGGAATATTTGCATGTTATGGTAGTGATGGAGGGGGACCAGTGATGGAAGGGTATGTCTCAGTGAGCCCATGCCAAGGCATCTCTTCCCCCCTGAGGGACCAGCCACACGACAGTATAGCATAGAATAGAGTTTATTCATGGGATGAGGAGGGGAGCCAGGAGGGTAGTAGAGGCGGGGGGGGGCAGAGAAGTAGAGGCCAGCCATGACCACATGGAGAGAGGGGGAAGAGAAGAGGAGAGGGGGCAGAGAGAAGCTACAGGTAAGAGATCAAGAGATTAAGAGAGAGCAAGAGAGTAAGAGAGAGGAGGGGGCAAGCAGCCCTTTTTATAGTGGGCAAGCCTACCTGGCTGTTGCCAGGTAATTGTGGGGAGGAACATACCTGGCTACTGCCAGATAACTGTGGAGGTGGAGTTTAGACAGAATACTAACAGGTAGAGTACATCATACCAACTCTGATATCAAAGCAGGAGTTGAGTCTTACCCATGAAAGATTCTGAGTTTTTTTCAATTAAAAGTTTTTTGAAAAATAAAGTATGAATTATAGCTCAAGTTACATGCCAGGAAGGAACTCAGAGAATGCTGGTCCTGGACTGAGAGGGCACATCACTGGGATGGGGACCATACCCTGTAGACTTAAGGATGTCTCCTTACCTGCTTTGTCTGGATTGGATGGACACTGACTGCTGCTATTCATATAAGTTGGATGTGGGTCCTGAGGTATATATCCTAGTCTTTGAGTCTTTCATGAGGTTATATTTTGCTTTTATTAGTTTGTTTTTGTGAGTTAGAGTTTGGTATCCAAAACAGCTTCATTGACAGCAGAAGCTAAGAATCTTTCTTTTCTTTTCATTTTTCTCTTCTTTTCTTTTCTTTTCTTTCCTTTTTTCCTTTCCTTTCCTTTCCTTTCCTTTCCTTTCCTTTCCTTTCCTTTCCTTTCCTTTCCTTTCCTTTCCTTTCCTTTCCTTTCCTTTTCTCCTCCCTCCCTCCCTCCCTCCCTCCCTCCCTCCCTCCCTCCCTCTCCCCCTCCCTCTCTCTATCTTTCTCTCTCTCTTTCTTTCTCTCTCTCTCTCTCTCTCTCTTTCTTTCTTTCTTTCTTTCCTTCCTTCTCTCTTCCTCTTTTTTTCTTTCTTTCTTTCTTTCTTTCTTTCTTTCTTTCTTTTTTTTTTTTTTTTTGCCTTTTCTAACTACTTGCAAGGATGAGGGACAAAAGCTACAAATAAAACTAAATACAACACTGGAGATCTTCACCCTGACACTGCAAGGAGCCCAGGCTTTGGCTTCTTTCAGTGTAATACAAATTGCTGTTAGAGTATATGGACATCTTGACTTTTTTGTTTTATTTTGTAGCTGTTTTTTGAAACAGTGTCTTGCTGTGTAGCCTAGGTTGGCTGTGGGAGCCAGCTCTTAATTTTTTTTTTTTTAAGAGATGCTTAAACTACTATAGAGCTCCTGCTCATTCTCTTTTTCCTCCTCTTCCTCCTCCTTCTTGCCTCTCTTTTTAAATCATTGATTTTGTTGTTATTTTTTGATTTTTTTTTTTTTGAGATAGGATTTTGTGTGTATGTGTGTAGCTTTAACTGTCCTGAAACTAACTCTGTAGCCCAGGTTGGCCTCAAACTCAAAGAGCTGCTTGCCTCTGTCTCCTGAGTCCTGGGATTAAAGACATTTGCCATTGCCTGGCTAGAAATCTCACTTCTTTGTAAAATCGATTTGGGCTTATTTTTTGTCATTGGGTTGGGATTTCTGAGGGCCACAGGTAATTAGTGAAACTTTGCCTAGATGTATTTCTTCCTACACTCACTCAGTGACCTGTAATTGTAGACCATCTACAGTGTGCCAGTACTGGCTGTCCAGGCCCCTGGGGCGAGGAGGATAAGACGGTTTCTGCATGGAACACTCACTCAGGTAGGCTTGGTTCATCTTGAGCAGGTTAGGCCACTCCTTTACTCTTATGTTTCTTGGTAAAGGCACTTTTGTCACTCATCATGTACAGTTCTGGGCTAAAAGCTACTCTATATCTAACTCCACTTGGTATTTATTGGCCTGTTACACCAAATTTTGCAAAGCCAGAGGCATTGCTTGGCTAGACAGAATCTTTATTCCACTCTCAAGAGGCTGCTCAACAAGCTTTGATGATCCATAAACTCCAGCTCCATTTCTAACTGAGGAGAGCTTATAGTTTTTTTCTTTCCTTTTCTGAATTTGAGTTCTTTATGGAGTATTTTGATAGTTGAGTACTATCAGACTGGCAGGTTTTATGTCATTGCCTCTCAGATGGATGATGTTCTGGGATCAATTTTGTTATATGGTGGCCTTACACAGTACTACATTTGGAAGCCTTACATTGCAAGAAGTGTTCTTTTCATGTGGAGATTTAGATGCAGTAATTGAAATGGGGATGCCTGAAAGGACTATTGATGTCTCTACTCTGCATGGAGTAGTCAGCAGCCATCTTGCTGAAGAGCTAAGGCGATTTGCTGTCTTTCTTGTTCACTTCTGATGGGGAAGAGTCTAATGGCCTCCCACGATGGTGATCTGGCCCAGCATACCCTCCCCTTAAGCACTGATCCTTCTATTTACTTCCTGATGGATAATATGGAAAAGGACTTGACTTGATTTACAATGAGATATACTGGAAAATATTACCTCACAGAAGGAAAGGACATGGGGAAAGTTCCCACTGGAGTAAAGGGAGGAGCTGGTGGCACAAGTCTTGGGCCATTGCATGATTTTCTCTTCAAGTGAATTCTTCTGTGGGGAGAAAGGAGGAAGTAGAAGTGTTGTTAACACAGTGCTTTATACTTCCCCTCTGTCTTATTGAAAGACACAACTTCTGGTCCTTAAAATGCCTTGGGCATCAGCTGAACTATTGTGTAGATGAGGACACTTATGTCAAGAAAAATCAAGGGACTTGTTCAAAGTCACAGCAACAGAGTAGTAAAATCCCTGCTCTGGAGTTACAGCTGCTGACTCTAGCTCAGCCAGCTTTCATTATGATTCAGTGACTCTTTGAAGCAAGACTTTTATTTTTTGACATGCTGTCCCCCAAAGAAACTACAGAGCCCTCCTACAGGGTGCTGCCTTTAAGTGGCTACAGCTGTGGTCAAATTAATGCTTTAAGGAATAACAGGACCAGGTCTTGTTGCCATGATTATTGGATGTATCTTTTAAAGATGGGGAAAAAAAAAGAAAAGAGAAAAGAAAAACCTCTACCCCCCCCAAAAAAAAACCCCACAAAACCAAAAGAAAAAGCAAAAAACAATCAAAAACCAAAATAAAACAAACAAACCCCATCTAGCTACTCTCCTCAGCAAATCATAAAACAAACTATGCCCTTGCCACCCAGAAGTACAGAGAAACAGCGGCTCTTCTTGGTGCAGAGTAATGGATGCACTGTTAAAACAATGAGGAAGGAACCAGGATCCAATAGTTGAAAGCTGGGAGGAAAACAGCCCAGTAATCCCCCAGGGATAATGGGTGTCTCCGACAGGTCCCTGTGATTTATTGTTCTTAATGCACTTATTTTTATTTGTCCCCTTCAACAGGGAGCTTTGTCACCAAAGAGATTTGATAATGGCCTGTTCACAGTCACTTAGGCTCCATAATAAAGGGCCACTGTTCAGCTGTCTGTACATTGGTTGATATTCTCCCTGGGATTTCACCTTCACTGGCAAAGATCAGATGGGAGCAGATAAGGGCTTCTCTGCCTCCCTCCATGTTCATCATACCTCCCTGTCCTGACTTCTGCTCACTGTGGCTTCCCCAGCCCAGTCTGCCTGTCTCTGTTACCTATTGCTGCTTTGGGACAGAGTTTCAGTTCATGGACATAGAGTTCTGAAATGGACGTAAGAGCATTTAATCCCTCTATGCTGAATCCATTCAAATGGCTAAGGCTTCCCTTATGGCTAAGGCATAGAAACCCCTATCCCACCTGTCATAAAGGATCCGTGGGACTTCAATTCCTTTATCATCAGTGATAGGTAGAGGAGACAGGGTTTCTTTGGGTAGCCCTGTCTGTCTTTGACCTCAGTCTGTAGAGTAGGCTGGTGTTGAACTAACAGAGATCCACCTGCCTCTGACTCCCAAGTGCTGGGATTAAAGGCATATGCTCAGTGAGAGTTTTATCAGCTTTTGGAGTAAGTAAAAATAAAGCAGAGAAATGGACAAGTAGGCTTCCCAGGAGAATGGGCTTAATTTAAAGGCTGCAACATGTCACATCCTGGCAGCAGCTGTTTTGCGAGTGTGGGTGTGTCCAGTCAGGTTTTCTTTGCTCTTGTTCCTAGGCTTTTTGGGAAGGGAAGTTATGGCTTTCAGGGGTAGGGTGGGAGGGCTCCTGACTCCAACCTGTTTAGGTTTTGATGGAGACTCAGGGTGGTGGTAGGAAAGTGAAGCTCTAACTCCAGATTTCTTCTCATTGGGAGACTACCTGTTCTATCAGCATTGCTGGCTGGCAGGAAGGCACTTTGGCTCTGATGCTTCTCACAGTTAAGCCCCATTTCCTAACCAAGAGAATAAGTATGTATTTATAGAAACTTCAAACAGTGCAATACAACTAGATTGTAATACCAGGAAATAGAGACCTCTGGGGCCTTCTAGATAAATCCCACCTGTATAAAAGATACTTGACCTGTTTATAACCAATAGTCAGTGGCAGAGAGATTAGAGAGGGTTCTATTCCACTCTGTTTAGTATGACATGAGGCTGTTGCTGCTGCAGGTAAGTTGCCATACATTGGAGTACACACAGCAGTTAACTTTGGTTAGTTCAGGGGCTGAAGACAACCCCAGGTGTCAACTGGCAAGCAGACGTATGTACTTGCCTTGTACTTGAGGAATTGAATAGACATGCACTATAGGCACAAGAACACCACCTGGTGACACTTACTGCAGCATTGCAGGTAGATGCACCAAGGAACTATTATGCAATGGCCAGATTCATGCCAGAGCTGCAAAAGCTGAGATCACATGTGTCTGCTTCTCTGAGCTACAGGTTGATGATACTTGTAATGCAGTGATAGTTCACTAATACAGAATCTGAATTCATTCCATCCTGGCTCTCCACCCTGGTCACCTTAGCACTGCATCTTCTCTTGTTCAAATGCTGCCAAAGAGGAAGAGGATGACATTTCAGCTTTTCCATTTTCTACTTAAACTTAGATACATTTATATTTAGAGTGAATCTGACCGCCTAGTCCCTTCCTGTTCTCCTTTCTGACTTGTGCTCCCCACCCAGAGACTCCTGTGCTGAGTTTTACTTGTTTACTTCTGGCAGGTAAACTTTCTTCCCCATCCTTTTCCTATCCCTTGTTTGCTGGTAGGGGCATAACTCTGTATCTTTCTTTTCTATAATAATATAACACAAAATATTGGTGGTTATATTTTTTGAAGTAACTTTAATTTCAAACATTCTGTCCTATTTGGTCGTTCCTATAAACTGGTGAAGTGCCCTGCAAATTCTATCTCAGTTTGTAAGTTCTCATTGGACTGACTCCCATGCAATAAAATTGAATTGGAAACTTTTAGTTCTTTGGAAAGTTAGTTATATCAAAGGATGTTTTGCTGGTGCAAACAGATGAAGGAAACAAGTGAAAGACTGTTTTCCTGAAGCCGACACAGGTGAAAGGATGTTTGGATATAGCAGACATATGAAAGAACTTTTGATGAAAGAGTATAAATATGACCCCACAGACAGTGGGAGAAAAGCACTGAGTTTTGTTTTGGTTTGCTCTGCCTTGCAATTCTTCACTAAAGACACGCTTGTATTGGTTTGCCTTGCATAGATAGCATTGTTGAACACAACTTGTAGTAATGCTGCCATTGAGAAAAACTCACCAAAGAACTGCTTGCGAGGTTTCTGTGGCATCTGGCTGCTTCAGAGGCTTTATTTCAGTTCGATTGGAGAGCCTGGTGGTTTCTTCAGGATTGAACTACAGCTCCCTGGTGTCTGCTTATTGAAAGGACTGGACTGTAGTTACTGATTTGTGACTGGTGTCTACCTACCTAGAGGACTGGTCTGCAGCTGCTGAATCATATTTGATGTTTGCTCCTTAGCTGATCTGCTGCCCGAGAAAATTGAGCTCATCCACAAAGAACTATTGCTGAACAGGTCTATATTCCCCATATCCTAATAACTTTTCTCTTCCACTACCTCTGCTCAGTGGTGGGCTAGAGGATTGAATCCTTATTAAAAGTAGGTTGCAAAAAATTTATGCCTACAAAATTAAAAACAGCTATTATTATTTTTTGGGCTCTTGCAATATGTCAACCACTTGATTAATGATTCTCTTTCTGTCTTCCTAGCAGACTGATGAGTGGGTGTCAAAGAACCTGATGTACAGAAGAGCACAGTGAGATATACTGAGGCTTGTTTCCTTATCATACAGTGCATATGTCTGGCCAGGATCGGGACTCCTGGCAAGTTTTCACTTTCCTGGGCACACTGCATCCAAAGGGAATGGAGGTATTGTTCCCAGGTCCTCTGGCTCATCTTTACATGGAAGGTGGAGCTTCAGTTCATAGTAGCTGCTATGTCGTTTCTAAAAATTCATTCCTGATGGACCAAAGTGGAACCACATGGGCTATAGAGATCTGACAGTGAAATAATGCAAAGGGACCAGGGAATCAGGAACATAGGTTCTAGGTACAGTGGACTGCCTTGGTGCTGAGTTTTAAAGACTACAGTGCCTCTTGCCCTGGCTAGACTCAAAATGTCTGGAAGCTTAAATGTCTACTGATGCTTGTGCTCTGTCCTACTGGGTCATCTGGAGCATATGCATCTTAGCTTCTGGGATCCCACATATTCCAGGTGATGGAGGTGTGTAGCTTGCTCCTGAACAATGGGAAGGACTTTCATATATGGGAGGTTGAGAATAAAACAAATAAGAGTTTTGCATGAGAGTGTGGTCTGACAGTCATAATTCCCCACCCCATTTAGAGGTAGATGCTGCTTAGATCCTTATACTGGCATGGACCAGGGCCACAGGATAGCATCTAGGAGTTGGATCCCATGCATTAAGTAGACTCCTGAATCTTCATTGCATTCTCCCTTCTTCCTTCTTAGCACAGCTGGGATGTCTCTGGGGCTGACGTGTATCCAGCAGGCCTTCAAGAGCTTGTATTGCACAGACTACATTTAGCCATTGCTTCTAGTTTATGGTTCATCTGGGGCTTTTGGCTTTCCAGAGAAGGTACCAAACTACAGATACCTCAATGAGAAGGGCATCATGTTTGAGTCTGGTAGAGAGAATGGTGTCATGGTTCAGTGCTCTGTACAACTTAAATTAGTGACCCTCTTAAGCATTCTTTGAAAGTGCAGATAACCTAAGGTGCCTTAGGATGTGAAACCTTTGGGGATATATATATATATATATTTCTTTTCTCCTTCCTGCTTATAGCATCACTGTTAATGTGCTGTGTTGTTTTTATAATGTAAGCTGATGCTGACAGGCTTTTGCTTTCCTTTGTCTTGTGTCTCAATACATATTTGAGGAGTGGATAGATAAATGGTGGTAAGTTGATAGTGTCAGCAGAATCCAAAGTAGGAAATGTAATAAGCTAAGATTCAACTTGGGTTGAGTTCCGGAAAGGACTACAAGCATTCTTGGTGTTTGCAGTACGGGATAATTTGATTTTACTACCTTTTTGGAGAAGGCGTCTTCATATCTAATTAAAATGCATTCTTTTCTCCTTTTTTAAAAGCCTTTACCTTGTAATGCAGAATTATGCTTCTGCAGAGTTTAGTCTTTTATGTGTTCCAAACTGAGCCCTTTTCCCTTGCTGTAGTTTTAATAATGCATCATCTCATAAGTTCGTGGGCTTTAATGTGCTGCTCTTGATACCTCTAGTCTCAGTTAAGTAGTTAAAGGAAAATAAACCACTGTAGGTTGGATTCAAATTCACCTCTTTACCTTTCCCCCTTTGATCCCTTTCCTTCCTCTCTCCATCTTATGCAAATCACTGTTCCCTTTTCTTGTTTATTGGTTAGAGAGCTGGTGGTATGTATGTAAAGAACTGTTGGCATGAATGGGACTGTTGATTTATTTCATAGTCAAAGATCCATGAAAAAAAAATAACAGTATGAGAGTACAAGGTTTTGAATAATCTCCTCTCCAGTTAAAGTACAATGGAGCCCAGGGACATAGCAAACAAATATTTAACGAGAGTGCTTCTGGCAGACTGCACTTAGGACTCATAGTGGCTGCTGGTGAAATTGGCATATATTCTGACAGGGCTCTGAAGAGCACTCAGTCTTCCTTCCTTCCTTCATTTGTTCATTTATTCAGAACTTAATGATCATTTTGTATGTATGAGATGCCTAGGAGGTACATGGCATAAACCATTTGCAGAAGTGGGGCCAGTCCTCCATGATTTTCTATTTCTGTCCAGGTTTCTTGTCTTTTGACTTTCACCTTTACCATAGTACTTTCACCTTTGATCCATAGGGTGATGTGGAAGTGATAGTTCTAGTTCTAAGTCTGTATACCTTAGGCCACACCAGTGAAAAGTCAGGTTCTACCTATCAGCAGAGTTCCAGCCATCAGGTACATGTGTGAAGAGATGATTGGTGCCTCATGACATTTTAGGCCACACTTGACACAATGGATATTGACATGATACACACACACACACACACACACACACACACACACACACACATATATATATATATATATATATATATATATATATATATATATTATGTGGAAATGGATCCTGCTTGGAACCAATCTTGGAGTTTCATGATGGTGATGGGAAGGTCAGGATGACATCATTACTATTGTGTGCTGTGGAGAAGCTGCTGAGTACCCTGTATATGGACTCAGTAAACAGAGTTTCAGGAAGGAGGCTGCTGGTCAATGATCAGAGAAAAGTTCATAGCAGAAATGGACTTAGGGGAAGCTGTGTCAATGTCTAGAATAGATAAGAACTGACAAGGATTCCCAGTTAAAATGAATATTGCATTTCAAAGTATATTTTTCATCAAAGCCAGAGCATCAATGCCAATTTCCCATTAAGTATATAATGACTTTGCTTTCACTGGACCAAAGAAAGTTTCTTAAATTAAAGCTGGTGCCAGAGAGCAGCAACCCCCTCTGATAGTTAGCTTTTCAAAGAACCCAATGTATATTTTTGCCAACTATATATTTGCTATGCATTTCATAGATGTGATCTCATGAAAGCACAATTGTGGTATGAGCTTCAGAACCTAATATTTATTGTGTTTTGCAGAAATTGAGCAGTCTAGAGACTTCTTGCTAAAGTTATACAGTATAGATATAAAAGTTTACTTCTTTTATCTACATCTGCCTTTCTTGTTGACATCTTCACAATTCAGTTTCATGACTGGTATACAGCATTGTATCTTGCACACAATAGATTCTCAAAGAATGAAAAAAAGAAGATCAGCTCTATTTAGCATGAGGAATGCCTTCATTCATGTTCTGGTAGAAGTCATAGTTCAATAAGGACATGGATTTTTGGACTGTATTTCTATATAATGGAGAAGCAAGTCCAGTGGTAGAGATTCTGAACTACTTCCAGATATTAGGGGACCCTGAAGAAGGGTGCTTGTATAGTTTGGTAGTCATAATTATCTCTACAAGTGATAATTTATGAAATGCATCTTTACTGGGGATAGAGTCTGACAAGGAACAGCTAGGGGCTTGCTTGTAGAGGATGTCACTTTGCAGAGTCTTGGGCTGAGAATTACTCAGTTGAACCAGGGAAGTGAATCTTCAGAGCAGCTGTGATCCATGAAGAAGGATCAAAGCTTGAGCCTTTATAATCTCATACCTTTCCTGGTGCTTGCTTCTTTTGGGAAAGTGATGCACCGTATCCAAAGGGCTTGACAGATCTCTAGCTTGGTGTAAAATCTTGGGTCCTCCCTATATGTGGCTGGCTATATGTGTTTGCCTTTGTGTTTCTCATCTTTCTCTACTGAAATTGCCCAGTCCACAGGGGAAGGGACTCTTCAGATTTCCTCAACCACACAGCATTTCCTGGGCTAAGCTTTGTGCTTTTCATTTGTGAAGCATTCACAAAACAGCAAGTAAATGACTCTGCCTGCCCCCTTCAATGTCATTATCTTTTGAAGTCCTCATCTAAAAGCCTTATTTCCTTTGTTGCAAACATAACAAAGTTTGTATATAGCTTGCATCAGCCTGTAGCAATGATATAAAATAAAAACAAAATCGAGCCTGGAGAGATTGCTCAGGAGGTAAGGGTGCTTGGATACCTGAGTTGAAATCCCCAGCATCCATATAAACAGATGATCATGACTACATGTACCTACTACCCCAATCATTGAGGGGTATAAGCAAGTGAACCCCCAGAGCTCACTGGCCAAAACCTATTGAAAATGGTGAGCTTCTAGCTCAGCAAGAGTCTCTTTTTCAAGGTAGTAAGGTACAGAGTAAGGTACAGATAGAGGAAGACATCAAACTTCTTTCTCTGGCCACTGAATGTGTGCAATAGGCATACATAACTGCATACACCACAGACTGCATACAATACATAGCACACACCACCACACTTAGGGCTCCTTCCTCCTTTTCCTTGAGTACTATAAGATCCCTGCATAAGCCAAATCTAGGCCTTGCCTCTCATGTTCTTTGCTCTCATCTAGTGGTCTGAATGTTAGTGGACTGAATGAGGGCCCCTCTGAGAAGCCTGGTTTACCCTCTGTTGGAGCTCTAGAGGGCGAGAAAAAAAGGAGAGGGGTTATTAAAGGACACCATCATGCATGGTTTTCCAGCACAAGTTAATCCAGCTCCCAAATCTCAGACTTAAGAATGAGTGGACTGCAGAGGATGTGCCTTCTTTTCTTTCAGTGAAAAAGATGTCACTAGTGGAACTGAGGAATGCTGTCGGCGCACAAAAGTCTGCCTAGCCCAGGAGGGAGCTGGATTCCTGGACCTTTGCCACAAAAATTGTCAAGACAGCTGCACTTGCCAAAACAACAATAAAACTGAAGACAATAAGGCTGAATGCGAACACTTTTTGTTTATATTGAATGAGGGGGCTCAGGACCAGCTCCTGTAATTAAAAGCAGAGCAAAGGAGCTTCTGAAAGGAGTGTGGTGAGAATTTTTGAAGCAGGTGTCACCTGTTGATTATCATGGCTCCCAGTATATGTTCGTTGTGTGACTTTTCCTTGGGAGTCTTTCTGTTCCCTGCAGATAGAGAGGGCAATGACAGACAAAAGAAATCTTTTCACTTTAGTTTGGTGAGCCAGTGAATCTCACTGGAGATGGGGCTACCCACCAAGGAATGGGCAGCTGTACCACCAACAAAAACATTTCCTTCAATAATTGTTAGTAGCTTGTAGATCCACTGGGAAGGAAGAGGCCTTGTGTACCTTGTAAGGATTCTTCTTTGTATTCTGTAAGGAAATGCTCTTGGGCCCAATCTTATGAGGGTCTTATTGCAGGAAATCACAGCTGCAGAGATTTAAACAAGGCAACTGCAACAGGGTTTTCTGTGTGGAACAAGGGTGGAGTCGTAGATGAAGCTCTGACTTCAGGACCAGACAGACATGACCAGTCACTTGATGTGACTTTGGGACCAACTTTAAGCCACAGGACAAATCATATGCATCTCCTTATCTGTAAAATAGGCAATGCTATTTTAGATTTTTGGGAGTATTGCATGAGAATGCATTTGCAGATTTTTTGGTAGGTATTTAGGGCTCTGTAAACACTAGCCATATCCTCACCACTGTCTGTGATATAGACAGTACATGTGATCACAAGCTTGGTAGACACTTACCTTCCATGCACATATTATTTCTTAGATGGGAAGAGAAATGGAGATGCTTTTAAAAGCCAGAAGGAGGGGCTTTTGAAGTTGTTGAATATTTTGATTTAGTTTTTCTCTGTGAGTTTCTACATGTGCTCTTAGACTTTCAGGTTAATTTTTGTTTTCATTTTTAAAAAATTGGTATTTAGATCTTTCCTAAAATTAATACAGTCTCTGAGTCATTCTGTGAATGTTTATACTGGGTATTCCAGTGAGTCATTGCTTCTCTATCTAATGGTCCCTCTTGGACTGAAGGAGATTAATTATGGCTGGCAGAGGTGACTGAAGGTAGCAAACGTCCTTAGGTTGCTTTACACTGTGTCTACTGATAGGATGTGCTTAGTGCCCAGGATAAGGGCAGTACAGAAGAACCTGCTCTGCTTAAACAACTGAATCATACTCTCTCTGGGAGGTGAGGTAGACCTGTGAGAAGTAGAATCAAGCATCAGGCACTGAAACAGTCCAAGTGCTGTTGATTTGATGTCTGGTCAGGGCTGTTTCTCTCTTCACAGATGCTGCCCGTTCTAGGTGTCCTACTTTTGTAGAAGGAACTGAGGAGCTCTGTGGCTTATTTATTAGTTTGTGTATTTATTTATTGTGTTAAATTAGTTTTTTGGCTAGCATATGAGGAAGAAGTCTGACAATTTTATACATTTATATCAAGCTTATTGCCTTTCCCATCCTCTATCTCTGTGGGGCCTACCTTCAGTAGCTTCAGAAAGAAGAGACTCAGCTCTCAAGAGTGAACCTGCAACTCAGGGCCAGGCTTCCAAGGTTGTAAGGAGACCAGAGCTGTAGCACAATTCAAGGTGACTACAAGCTATACTTGTAGGTTGACCTTTTGGAGGCAGCTGAGCTACGTGAGCATCCTCCTCAGCCTCAGGGAGGACATTATTTACTCTTTGCATTTGTCATTGCCTACATAGTCTTTTCCAGGTTGCAAAGCATGTCAGCAAACCTGGTGTGCCTTTTTTTAATGTAACAAGGACCATATGGCCCCTGTGATGTCCCTGTGGCATAAACATCTCTGTTTTACAAATGGATAGACTGAGGATTTAGAAGGATTGATGTAATCTGAGGTCTTTGGAACCTCTCTTTGTCATCTGGCTGGAGGAAGGCTACCCACTGTGCTCCTGGGATGAATGAAATCTGAGAGTTTGAAGTTTCTAACACCCCCACCTCTACATACAGGGTCAGTTAGGATACTTGCTTGAAATAAAGTGATTCAGTAGCAATAAAGTTAGATTTTCAGCAGAATGAACTATTGGTTCTCTGAAACCAATAGTGACTGAGGAAAACTCTTTGAGCCAATCAACCCTGGGTTTGAAAGCCTGTGTGTCTTGCTTCCTGGAACTTGAGTATCTCAGCCTTAGTTTTTTTCTTGAAAAAAATGGGAATACATGTTTAATCAGACCATTAGAATAACATGAATTGTAAGTTCAACAATTGCTCTGGGGTCCCTTCCTGCTTTCTTTGTAGAAGAAGAGAAAGCCTATTAGCCATGTGTTGTCATCTCTCTGTCTTTCCTTTTCTCTTTGCCTTTATATGTATGGACTGAAGACGGAAGTCTGTAGACTGAAGTCTGGCTGAAGGTTCACATTCTTCCCAGGGGAACTGAAGAGCTCACCATAGACTGATGCAGTCTATGCATCCTTTTGTTTCTGCACAGTATTTCATAGGGTATCTAAGCAATTAAGTGTAGCATCAGGTCTCCAACTCCAGAGTGATGAAGACCCACAGGGGAGAGGTTGGAAGAAAGGACAGTGCTTAAACTGCAACTCAGTCAGTTGGGAGTTTAGTTTCCTGGTTGTAAAATTGAGAATATTGTCAGCATGGTCATTGAGAGTGTTTTGTAAATAAGGAGTGGAAATTTGTGGGAAGGGCTCATTGGAGATGAGAACTATTTTCACTCTGACCCTTTAGAAAGGAAATTATAGAGCTCAGTGGCAGAGTGAGTGATAGTTTAACTGTGCAAGGGCTTGGGTTTGATCCCGCACACTGCTGAAAGCAGCAACAGTAAGAACAAAAGCCAAACCCAAACCAAACCTGAGAGTTCAGGGCTCGTACATCAGAGCTCTCGTTTGTATTCTTCTAAAGGTGTTTCCTGTGCATTTAGTTTTTGAAAACAATGTTTTTCCCCTGCAGAAAGCCTTACAATCAGTGTACTATTGGTGCCATAAAGGCTCAGGTGACACTGCCTTTGTGCTTGGCAGGGATCTTGAGCTTCAGAGAATGGGGAGAGGGCAATTTGAGCACTCGGAAAACTCCACTTGCCTGCCATTGTTCTAGGAAGGCTGACTTTAGTCAGTGACTGTGCCACAATGACAGTATCTGCACGAGGTGTGGACCTCCCTTCTTGGGCCAGCAGATGAAAGGCTGTGTTGCCAGCCTGCAGTGTAAGCTATGACCTCGAGACTCTGCCAGCTCTGCAGGATGGTGGCTTGCTGCCTTTCAGGGCCTCCCCAATCTGGCCTTGCATGGTCTCGTATTGATTTCCCGCATAGTTGTGACATTCTTGCCAAATGCACAGGGCTTGGTGGTGGTTCAGGCCTCCCCAGGGTAGCCCTTTGCTGGAGTTGGCATGGTGCATGGCCCTCAGACGACATGTGGAGCTTGATTAGTAGGCAGTTTCTCCAGGCTGACTGATCCCCACGATAGCCCTGTGTATAGTGCCCTTTCTTTAATGTTTCCAGGGAATGATGTGACATATAGCTATCCAGGGTAATCTTTGTAAACACATAATTGCTTTCCAAATCTTGTGTTCCTAGCAGCCTGGAGATGGGGGTGGGGCACTTCAATTACAATGCGTTAGTGAGAGAGTTGACTGAATAGCATTAGGTGACAATTTGTAAAGTAGTATGGCCATCAGCATCAGGCTGTGGTGGTCTTAGAGTTGAACTTTTATTTTCTTTGTTGAATTAACTCACTGCAATATGTTGAGTAGCAGGTCATGTGAGACCTACCCTAAGCACTGTGGGTCCATTAGTGGGTGGAGTGACTGTTGGCTCTGCCCCGTGAAGCTCATGATCTGTTTGGAGGAAACAGTATTACACAAAACAAAGAGCATGCCTTCTTTGGAGTCACGGTCCACACAGATAGATGATAGGGAGGTTTAGATATGTGGGCTTAGAACATGCCTTTAAAAGTATTTTTTTAATGTGTGTGTGTGTATGTATGTGTGTGTGTGTGTTTCATGGCTATTACATGGAGGTCAGGAACAACTTTTGAGAATCAATTTTCTTCTTCCACTTTGTTGAGTCATGGTTCCTTATGGTTCTTTTATGCCTTGTATTGCAGTATAGCTGACCCATGAGCTCTTGTGTCTGGCTCTCATCTTGCTTTAGGAGTGCTTAGATTACAGATATGTGCTACCTTGTCTACCTGTGTATGTGGGCTCTGGATATAACTGCCAGGCTCAGGTAGTAATCATTTTTACCTAGTAAGTCACCCCTCCAGCCTGACCTTACTTACCTTTTGAGACAAGGATTCATGGAGATGACTTTGAAGATTTGAAGAAGGTGGAGGAGGAATGAATTATGAGGAAAGAGCTGAGGCTAAGATCAGTGCAGAGGCCACGAGGCTGTTTCTCAGTTGCTGACTGTGATGGTTTGTATATGTTTGGCCTAGGGAGTGGCACTGGTAGGCGTAGCTTTATTGGAGTAGGTGTGTCACTGTGGTTGTGGGCTTAAGACCTTCATCCTAGCTGCCTGCAGATGAAGATGTAGAACTCTCAGTTCTGCCTGCACCATGCCTGCCTGGATGCTGCCATACTTCTGCCTTGATGATTATGGGCTGAACCTCTGAACCTATAAGCCAGCCCCAATTAAATGTTGTCCTTATAAGAGTTGGTCATGTTGTCTGTTCACAGCAGTAAAACCCTCACTAAGACACTGACTTCATGTTCATGTGTATGGAAGGAGCAATGTCCTAGAGAACTAGTGAGATAATGTTAGAGGCCCATTCACTCTGGGTCTCAGGTATACTAGAAAACTCATCTCTATCAGGATTGTGCAGACTAATTCCCATGTTGCTGACTGTCTTTAAGATAGTGGGACTTGTCAGTTATCTCAGTACTAGGGACACTGAGGTAGGAGGAGCCTGAAGCCTGTCTGAGCTATTAGCCAACATAGCAGGATCTTATCTCAATAAAGTAAAAATGAGAAAAAGCAAAAAGGAAAAGCTTACTATCATTCAAGTTTGCGATAATACGTGTTGGGCGATATTGGGAGAGTCTTTAAATCTGAGTCTCTGTTGCTGTTATTCTCTCCAGTCCTGTGAGGAACTACTCACTTCATTAATTTCAGTTTTTCTCAGCTCTCAGATGAAGATGACAACAGTGAAATTTCTCAGGATGGTGGCCATGCTTTCCCCGTCACTGAATAACCCTTGCCTCATCTCTGCAGCCTGGAGGTATATGTGCTGCCCCACTGTCATGCATTTGAAGGGTTTGCATTTGAGCAGACTGAGACATACAGACTTAGTGGCCGCTTTTTGCTTTCCAGGCACTTTCAGTTCTTGTGCCAAGCAGATCTGTAGGAATATTCTCACACAACTCTCATGCAATATTAACTTGGAATCGCAGCCCAATGTGATGAGTTTTCACAGGTTTGACATAGTTCATCTAGCCATGTGTGTGTCTTATAGCTCCCATGAATCTGAGGAGCATTGGGGAGACTTGTGGTTCTGTGTGAGGAAGATAGGATTAAGAAGCAATAAATTAAATGAGTGCTTAATCTATTTGCTGAAATGCCCATAATTTGAGGATCAGAGTTCAGTAAAGAAGGTCACAGAATGTTGGGCAAGTGCAGAGTCTTGGTCTGTTATTTCTGCAGGGGATGCCCAGCAGTAGTTCTAGCCCTGAAGCAGCTGTGTCTGCCATCCAAGCATTCTGATGCTCTGTGAAAGTATGAGACGTTCATTAGCAATGGTCATTGTGCTTTACCCATGATCTTCCGAGGCAAATGCTGCTCTTTGGTTTTTACTGATAGCACAGCTTTTACTTTTAGGGCTGAAGATCATCTCTGTGGTTTTGCTAGGTCAAGTCCCCTGGTGGGCTGTGCTATCTTTTACCCATTCCTTTGAGAGTACAACAGGCAAAAGTGAGAGCCATTTGGAAGAATTTGGCTATAGCCTGTACTAACTTTCAGCATGAACAGAATTAATGGGAAGCCCCCATTCTGGTAAAGCAGTGGTATGATATCTGCTCTGCTCATGTGCCTTGTACCTTAGATGTGTATACCATGTCATTTATCCATCCTGGGTATGACACTGCCTTTGGGTTCTTTGTGGTATCAGCCTGTCTTCTGGACATCAAAGTCAGTACCATCATTGGCATGTTTATTCTGTGGAAGTGTCATCCTTCTTTAGGACTCCTATTTTACTAACTGCTGTCTTAACCTCTTGTTTAGAATAGCTTGTTTGCCTAGCTCACTCATATGGGTGAGATGCACACTGTAGTGGCTTTTTTCAAAGCATAGTTTCTGTATTTGGTATATTCAAAGGAAAAGGGCCAATTCAAGAGATCTGTATAATCTTGGAGTTTATATTTTGATGATACATATTAACAAAATTGCTGTGTTTCCTTTATGTGATCACTTAGAATTGAAATGTATTTTCATAAACTAAGACTCATATTTTTAACCAGGCTCCTCCTGTCTTTAGAAAGGATCAATATATAACCACATATGATAAGCTTTGTTATGAATATAATTCTTTGACCTTCTGTTTCTCATCTCAGGGATGATGAGGTTTAGACCAGCCTTCTGGACAGATGTTCATCGTTCCTTTGAGTTTTCCACCTGCTCAGTCAAAGCAGGAACTGACTTTATGTGGCTGCTCAGCATAAGACCTCAGGGGCACAGAGCCGACTGCAGGCTTGAAACAGTTTGCTTGTTAAGCTGGACAGTAAACCATGCAGCTTGTCTTATGTGGCACACTTGATTTCTGGTGCCAGGGTCTCACGGCTGAGTTTCTGCAAACCTGGTACATAGGAAGGCACCTGGAACATCGCATTTTCCATATGGGAGCCCATCATTGCATTATGGCCAGATAGCCCCTGACATATCTTTGTTGAAAGTGAAACAAACAAACAAACAAACAAACAAACAAAAACAGATACTTAGGGGAAGGGGATAGTTTAAAAGGATAATAATTATGCTTTGCAGTTAGTCAGCCCCAAACTCCATTAATAAAGTATGCTCTAAGTGTATTTAGATTAAAAGCACAGTAGCTGTAAATTGTTCCTTCTGTCCTCTGCTTCTGTGCTTACTGTGCAAGGAATGGTGTGTATGGGGATGGAAAAGGGAGAGAGACATAGTATTTGATGTAAGAGCAGAGAGAACCAAAATGCCCATATGGAACATTTTCCGGAATTTAAAGCAAGATCTAGCTGACAAGGTAGATGAAAACCCCTTAGTCTGTTATGGCTGGGATGTTAACTAAAACTTTCTCAGAGGGACAAAGCATCACATATGGTGGCCTCGTGTCTCTGAACTGGCCATGATACTGTTATAAGTCTGGGCATAGGCATCAAGCATAAGCAAGTGGCAGTGGTGTGAATGTGACTTGTACAATGATGAGTGAGAACCTACTCCACCTCTGGATACTGCTATGATAATATTTATCAGTATTGAAAAGGCATAACAGGAAAGTTGATCATGGTCCTTTCTCCTGTTTGCTTCATTGTCTTGTTGGATAGTTGAAGTTTTGTTTAAGATCTTCTATCTGATCTGGCTTAGATTCAAGTATTCTGAAAAAATGCAACCATCAGGCCAGATACCGAGGGCCACAGGATTCCTTTTTTTTTTTTTTTTTGTTAATAATTTTTATTTTCCTTCAGCTGATGCCTATTTCCTTGGTTGTAGAATAAGAACATGCCTTGTGTTGTATGTGAACACTTAGGAGTATGTGATTAACCGAGCAATTAATAAAAAAGAGAGGTGACAATTGGTGTTACCAGGCTGCAGCTGAAAGCAATGTACTTGGCCTCTTTCCATATCAACAGATTGGTGGAGAAGCTACCTGTGGGGAGGAACATCCAAATTCAGGAAAGGAAGTTTCTGGGAAAAGGGACTTAGGACAGGAAACCAAAGGATCAGAATTGACTGGTTGGCTGGCTGATAATTTCGTTCACTAAATCAACTTAAAATTTTTATTGGGTTATTCGTATGTGCCTAATAGTATGCCAGATACCAGAGATACTTCTGTGGATAGTGCGTAGTTCTCTTATAAAAGGGCTTGCACTGTCACAAGGCAATGCACAGAGAAGCAACAAATTCAGATTCAGTAACATTGGTGCCAGAGAGGTGATGTTGAAAGTTCACTACTGCCTAAAGGGGGGAGGGTAGTGATGGTGGATTTTAGGAAATGGAAGAGAGTTATACTAAGGCTATTGAATAGTTAACTTGAGCCTGGCCTTGTAGGACTTGTTGAGATCTAAAGGTAGTTTCGTATTGAGGATCAGAGGGGTCCATACAGGAGGCAGGAAGGGAAGGAAGAAAATAGGTACAGGTTGGCTTTGAGTGCCGTGTCTGCCACTGATTAACTGGATGATGTGGGGCAGATGCCTTCTTCTTTTCTTTTCCTTCCTTCCTTCCTTCCTTCCTTCCTTCCTTCCTTCCTTCCTTTCTTTCTTTCTTTCTTTCTTTCTTTCTTCCTCTCTCTTTCTCTCTCTCTTTCTTTCTTTCTTTCTTTCTTTCCTTCCTTTTCTTTCCTTTTCTTTCTTTTTTTTTTGAGTTTATTTTCTGATCTGTAAAGTGGGAATAAAGGATACATTTTTTTAGGGGCTGGGGAGATGGCTCAAAAGATAAAGAACACTCTCAGCAAATGGGAGGGTTGATGTTCAGATCCCCACAGCTCACAGAAAAGCTGAGCAGGTGTAGTGGTGGCTGTCTGTAAGTTTAGCAATAGAAAGGTGGAAAAGAGACCCCTGTAGCAAACTGGCTAGCTAGACTCATCAGAATCTCAGTTCTAAGTTTAGCAAGAGACCTTGTATCAGTAAGTAATGTGGAGAGTGAGCAAGGAAGACACTTAATATCAATTTGGGTCTCCTCACACATGTACACACATGATGTTTGCATGCCAGCAAACATACACACATGAAGACATTCATGAATGTATGTATGCATACCACATGCATGGAAAAATAGTGGGATATTTGAATAATTTAGCATTAGTTCATGTAAGATATAATAGTATATATGACAGGCATATGAGTAATTACACCTTCAGTGCTAAGACAAGAATTGTCACTTAGGGCCATGTAGTAAGAGTATCTGAATATCAACTCCTGATTTCTTTTTCCCTGCAAATATCTGCCTAGACCCTTTTAAACCATGTCTGCTCCCAAAATAGCCTCACACTGGTGATCTAGCTCTAGGTGAATATGTGACATCACTTATGGTGATAAGTGATTATCCTTTGTTTTCCTGGGATGGTGATGTACAGACACCAATGCTTTGAGGAATGGATTCAGAGCCTCAGGTGAATTGGCACTGAGTGTTGGAAAGTATTTCACTTAACATCTGAGTTCAGGTTCTGGCCTTCTCCTTTGTTATCTATACAGCTTTGGTGTGAAAATCCCATGTATCCTATCCGAGTTTGGCTTCTACAGGTAGAAAAACATATCCCACATATATGAAACAGCTTTTGGGATAGCTTTTGCTTCAGTTGCTCAGGACCCACAAGAAGACCAAGTTGCACATCTACAAATGAGCCGGAGGCCTGGGTTCAGCCTGTGTGTTTGCTCTTTGGTTGGTAGTTCAGTCTCTGAGATCCCCAAGGGTCCAGGTTAATTGACTCTGTTGTTCTTCTTGTGGAGTTTCTATCCCCATAGGGGTTGCAATCCTTCCTCCTAGCCTTCCATAAGAGTCCCCAAGATCCAGCCACTGTTTGGCTCTATGTGTCTATATCTGTCTGAGTCAGCTGCTGGGTGGAACCTCTCAGAGGAGAGCCAAGCTAGACTCCTGGCTGCAAACATAACAGTATCATTAATAGTGTCAGGGATTAGTGATTGTCCATGGGATGGGTCTCAAGTTGGGCCTGTTATTAGTTGGCCTTTCCCTCAGTCTCTTGGCAGAATTCTTAATGGTTAATCTTACTGCAGCTCCACCTACTAGATACCTGTCACACAAAGCAGAGCCTCATATGCCATCCCTAGTGCTCTATGTTTGGGATCATAAAGTAAAAAACAAACTATAAAAGAAACAGCTTTCTTGATTGTTGTTCATTTCTAGATCTGTACCTGGCACATAATAGGTGCTCAGAATGTCTTTGTAGAGTTAGTGAAGATACTTGGAGTCCCAAAATTTGGGCACCTTTGGGAAGTCTACAGGTACTGTTGTACCATTGGATGGTGGCCTCATGCATATAACTTGGGTGAAAAAGAACAATATTGGATATATTTATATCTATAGTAGACTTTTGTTTTGATTGCTTGTTTGTTTGTTTAATATGGATCTCTCCTTGTAGCTGAGGCTGGCCTTGAACTTCTCACTCTCCTGTCTGTATTTCCTGTGTCCTGGGATTAAGGTATGTACCACCATGCTCAGCTTAAACTTACAATTCTTTCTCCAAGTTAAAGGCAGTCACAAAGGCCAGTTCATGTGAATGTCATTTGGAGTTTTTGTAGTGGTCATAGGCATCTGAGAGGAACAGTTGAAATCTGAGTTTAAAGTTGAAAGGACATATTTTGGTCTAGAGTTTCAGAGATCTTGGTCCACTAGGAGATGGCTCTGTTGCTTTCAATCTCTGACAAAACACCATTGAGGAAGGGCATGGACCCAAAAGCTGAGCACCACATGGCAGCCAGGAAACAGGTAGAAGAGCAGGAAGAGACCAAGGGCAGTATTCCCTTTCAGAAGCACTTTTCTCTTCAGCAACCTGCTTCTTTCTGCCAGGTCCCACCATTGACATTTCCACCACCTCCTGGCAGTCTTTGTAGACTTTGGGTCCATCAGTGGATGCCAACAATGGGTCAGAGCCCTCACACAAACAGAGCTAGAGGTTTGTTTTAATAATCTTGGAGGCATTTCTCAGCCAATTGAAATCATTCCCAGGCAATTCTAATCAAGTTTAGGAAGTGTATAGCTTGGTGGACTTTCCCTAAGGCATGCTCTTGTATGATCAACTTGGAGGTGGAAAAATAGAACATTACCACAACCACAGACAGCTCTGGCCTCCACCACTGCCCCATGGCCTTCTTAGGGGTGTTCATCCTGATTTATGACTCTGTAGATGGTTCTCAACATCTCATACTTACTCATCAATTCTAATGGTTGGAGGTACTATGGGAACTGATATGGATGGGTACAGTTATTTGTGCTTTGCATTTTTGATTACTCCAGGGTTAATAACCTAGTTCCCATGTCTGTGTCTAAGACGAGAAACCAAGAATCACAGAGCTTGTGAGGTCTGGGTTGAAGAACCAGAGCAGTACCTTAAGCCTATGTTCCTCACTATTAGACATATTTTCCTTTAATGCATTTGTTTGCAATTACAAGACGTTTGGGTTGAACAGTATCTGGGAGAGGCTGTTGTATAGCCATGAGAAACCAACTATTGCATCTGAAAACCAGGGGCAGGCAGGTTCTGGGCTAAGCACTAATGGCTACACCTTTGTATGCCAGAGTTTCTAGCAGACCTCAGCCTCAGTAGAGGGGCCATGGGAGGCTTCAGAGCAGGAGGGAAGAGGATACTTCACTGCAGGCTTTTTTTCTTCTGTTTGCTGATGCCAAATGCTCTGGGGCACTCGCAAGGGATGTCTTCAGTTAAACCAGCCTAACATCTCCCTCCCACTAAAGTGCTGTGTACCAGTCCATGCCAGTTCAAGTTTCTGATCACCTACCTGGTACAGGGCTGACTGAGACTGAGTGCTGCTGTGTGGTTTTGGATTTTCAATATTTCAGTCCTAGTCACTAAGAGGGCAGCCTCCCTCAACTCCAGAGTCCCTTTGAGGTGACATATGTATTCAGGCTGAGGAGCTTTGCTCTCTGTGGTGTGGCCCTCTGTTCCCATAGTTCTCCAGTCAAGGATAGGTGTTGGAATTTTGCCCCAGGCCAGAGTACTTTGACTACAATTTTGAGATGGAGATCTTCCTGACCTCTTTGGCCCAGAGATTGCAGGTTGCCTCATAGAGAGCTGGGATCAGCTCTCTCATTCCTCCTCTTTCATCAGAGTAATGAGGGTAGAAGGGGGCAGAAAGAAGCTCAGGTATTACAGAAGGTTCCATGCCCCTGAGACTAGAACTTAACTCCCCAAATACCAAATAAGATCTCCTTTTTGGAAGCAGGGATTCGTAATGGAAGCCAGTATAGTTTATTGCTATGATCCCAGTTATAGAATGCACAGCTTACCCTGTGCTGGACTCAAGGCATGGTGTCAGCATCCTAGCAGAAACTGCTGTTTTTTTTGTTTTGTTTTTTTGTTTTTTTGTTTTTTTCTTGAACTGCAGAGGAAATAAGTCCTGCATGCTCTGCTTAGCTGTATGAATTTGGATAAGATTCTCAGCTTCTCTGATCCTGAGCAGAATGGGAATACTAAAGTCTGAATATGTTCAGGTTGTGTTCACTGTTCAGAGTAAAGCACTTACAATAGCCCATTGAAGGTTTGATGTACATTAAGCATTCATAAAACTACAATACAGCTGCCTGTAGATTCTGGAACATTCAGGAGCAGGGTATTTTATTATTCATGGTTTCTAGATAGAGAGATTGAGGTACAGACTGGCTAAGTTCCTGCTCCAGACTGCCACAGCCAGTAGGAAACTGAGCTAGGATTTGAACCAGAGGCACTTCACTTCAGGCTTTCCTGTGTGGCAGAACCATTTGGGGCTAGCTCACGATTTCTCAGCTAAAGAGCATGTTTCTATCAGGGAAACTCCCTATTGCAGTTAATATTGATAGTCAACCTGGTGGGATTTTGAATCACCTAGGACATAAACATCTGAGCATGCCTGTGAGGGATTACCATGATTAGCTTAATTGCATTGGAAAGACCCATCCTGAGTGCAGGCAGCAGCATTCCTGAGTTGGCATCCTGGATTGACTAAAGAATAGGAAGTGAGTTGAGCATCCATTTACATCTCATTCTGTGTCCTGACTATAGACACAGCTGCCTCCACCTCATGTACTTACCACCATGCTTTCCTTACCGCTCCCTGGATGTCTATGTGGGTGAGATTCCCTAGCTGAGACCCTTTTGCATGCCAGCTTCTTTGCAAGGTCCCCAGGTAGAGATGTATCTGTTAGTGCCTTTTCAGCCCAGTGTTTCTTTGACACTATTGAGAAAAGTTGACACAAATAAACTCCACCATGTGTCTCTCTAGTCTGAGAAGAGCTCATGCTCTCTCATCTAGGCATGCCTCTGTGGAGTGCTGGAGGAGTTAAAAAAAGAAGTACTCAGGCTGATCCAAGGGCTTTTTGTAGACAGGACAGGAATAATAACACTAAACATAAAGTCAAGCCAGCAGCGGTGCTCCAGCAGTGTGGATTCTCTTTGCTAGTATCCTGTCCTCTTGGCTGAGAAAGGTGGCCAAGAATGCTTCCCTGAGCAACTGGGGCAGAGGTGAGTGGGCCAGCTTTCTGTTAAAAACAGTTTGGCTTTCATGGAAGAGGCTTGTTTTCTTAGGTCAGTCAGCTCTTGACCCTGACTCCTTCAGTCTGCTCCAGCTCTTCCTCCAGTTCTGAGCAGAAGCTGGGTGAGGACTTTGGATGCCCTCTGCTTAACATCTAGTCCTTACCCAATATCTAGGGTTCTTTCATGTAGAAACTCAGGTTCAAGAACATAAGTGATGCAGTTTGAGGTGGTGGCCATGGTGGTGCTAAAGGGAAGGGCAACTGCCTTTTATTTTCCCCGGCACTATATTGAACTCTTAGGTGGGAACTGGGTGAGTAATAACCATGAATAGCATAGATCACATGTCTGCCTAGTGCTGGGCAAGGCACTAAGCCCTCTCTCTGCTCACATATTCTAAGAAAGAGTCTGTACAGACTCTGTACAGCACAGATGCTCAAATGCCTACTTAATGAGGTCACTATTGGAGGCAGGATCAAGTCTAAGGTATGTTGCTTATTTCTGCTCTCATGATGGTCAAGGCAGCTTTTTGTGTAGGAGAAGATAATGTCTGTCTGATTTGATACTTTCTCTCCTAGATGCTTCTAGATCTTTCCAACCTTCTCCTGTGCTTTTGCTCTGTATTTGTTGATTGGGAAATAGAGTGGATTTGTAGGTTCCTTAAGAGTTTAGCTGACACAGAACACTAACCATTCTCCGTTGTCTATGAACTTCCCTAGCTCTTCTCTTAACTATTTTTAAAAGTGATCAACTAATTTCATGTCTTTCATTATAGAGTCAAAAGTAAAGCAAAAGCCTGATGTTGAGTTTATCTACCTCACGAGTATGCTTCATTCAACAAATAAAAGCTTGTTTTAGAAAAAAAGTGCAGAGAGAGAGGAAGTGGGGAGATGATGCTACCTATATGGATATGTCATGTCATGCTGTGTCATGGCAGTGTTGGAAAAGCTGCAAATGAAGTTTGAGGTTTCCAAGCCCTGCTCTGAAGCCCTCCCTACTTACCTACACTTACCTGAGCAGGTCTTCGTTTAGCCCACTGTGCTGTACTCGCACCTTGGTTCTGACTTTAATCCTGGTACTCTCTGTGTCGCTTTCTGTGTCTTTCCATAGTAACCAGGGACTGTCACTTGAATACTTTCCTGACACAGTGTTGGCACATCATATATCCTCGGCAGAAGGATTGCTGTGAGTTGCAGGCCAGCCTTGGCCACGTAGTGAGTTCTAGACCAATCTGTATTCCAGAGGAAGATATCTGAGGAGATAGCTGGAGAGATAAGCCCTGATCAGAAAGGATGGATTCTGAATGCAAAATATAGAAAAACATCCTGAGAGATGAGCTGCTTTCCTCTGCCTTTTTGGAGATACCCAAGTTCTTTTTCTAATCTTTGTTGCTATATGGACTGGAGCTGAAATTATGGGATGTATGGAGGCCACTGCAGTTTGAATCAGTCGGTTGTATAACCACAGTCATTTTGTGTGGTTACCTAGTGCAGGGCATTCTGTTGGGAAATGGAATAAATACAAAATGGATAAAGAGGCCAGATGTTTGAAAGCTGTCCACCAGAGAGTAAGTCTCCCTCAGTCACGAATTTCTTGATTTAGGCAGTTACAGCTGGGTAGGAAATTAGATTCTGGGTCTGAATTTTAATTCAGGTTTTTATCATGTACCATCTATATGTCACTGAGCAAGGTACATCTCTGTGAATGAGTGTCTTTTCCTATAACATGCCACAGACTCAGGAGGTTGTTAAGTAAATGCATTATAAAGCATTCAGGATCGCAATTGGTATTTTCTGCTGATATTATTTACTGTTAATGAAGACTTAGTGTCCTCATGGAAACTACATGTCAGATGTATCACATGACATTGTAACAAGGACTGGATTTAACAGTGCTACAAAAGGGGTGGGTCAGAACCATAGACATTTACTGTCTCACCTGTTAAGAGGCCAGAAGTCTGAAGCCCAGTGAGTTGTCAGGGCCACCAAGGGTCCTTTCCTTCGTCTGTCTATCCTTTGGTGTCTTAATACTGTCCATGGTGCTCCTTAGCTAGTAGAAGCATCTCTGGCTTCCACTCAACCTTATTTATCCCCATGCTTCCCTCTGTACCTGCTGTTTTCTTAGACCACCAGCCATGTGAGCCAAGGGTCTATCCTATCTCAGTATACCTCGCCTGAATTATATTTGCAGTTACCTGTTCCCAAATAAGGTAACATTCTGGAGTGCTAGTGGTTGGCACCATAACATATCTACATTGGGTATACACATCTGAACCCTTAACTTGGGTGTAGAAATAATGTGCTGAAAATCAGAGCACAGTGCCTAAAAGGAAGCAATAGCAATCATTGCTAGATAAACTGGAGTCACTCCAGCTTCACCTTTGGTTGGGGGTGGCAAGAGTTCTTGGGATGTTTTTCTGAATATGACTACTTTGGATGATGTGATGGCTTCCTATTTCTGGAATAAAGCTGAAAGAACATTCCCTTTCTCTAACATGACCCAAGAATGCTGAGGTGCTTGTGGCACATGTTAGTTTAGCTGTGGGCCAGGTTGTTGTGTCCTTTCTGGCCTTTCTTGTCTGATGTTTTGTGGCTCTTCATGGGCACATGATCATGGTAGTTGCTTGCACAGATAGTGGCCTGAGGTGTCAGGAAGGCTCCGAAGCACTGTACACATGAGTTGGTTTGGGTTTCCAAAATTCCAGGGTTACTTTGAAGTCAGAATGTAAACATGGCATTCATTACTCCTAGGATTTTTTTTTTTTTCAGAGAAGAGTAGATATCAATGGAAACAGTCCTAATTTTAGCTCTGCCATACTTAATACCAACCCAGAGAGTGCTCTTTTGAGTCAGTGCCCAGGGAATCAGGAACATAAGCTGGCTGAAGGATTAGATCAAGCATATTCCTCAAGGGAGGATAGTGCAGGGATCTTTAGTGGATCAAAAAAATGTCATGGATATGCATTCCAGAACTCGGCAGGAGGATAGCTGTGAGTTACAGGTCAGCCTGGGCTACACAGTGAGTTCTAGACCAATCTGAACTACAAAGGAAGATATCTGAGGAGATAGCTGGAGAGGTAAGCCCTGATCAGAAAGGATGGGTTCTGAATGCAGGGGTCTCTCTTACTTTCCTCTTTTATATGCCTTGTCTAAATTTTGCTAATTTTAGAGCTAGTTCATGACACTGCATCCCATGTCTCTATCTCTGGAATCTTTATTCCTGTCCTGAATTCCTGGCATTTTTCACAACCCTGTTCATGATCTCTGGCAGCATCTTTAATTCTGAGGTTGACTCATATGCCTTGAAGACCCAGAAATCATTTTTATGCTTTTGAGAGTCAGTCAGGGTCATTGAAATGTATGTACTGAGCATGATATTTAGTAGACATGCATAAAATACATAGTGCAAGGGATTTGACAAAATTGTCGATATCTCTTTTACCCAATTAAGGGCCTGAGGTAGCCAAAATATACATTTTCTTTCTTAAATGGGAAGACTTGATATATGAGAGAAATGGCCTGTGGTTCTAGTAAAGGCATTCTATGAAGGGTTTCTGTAAGGGGAGTCTATGACATGGAGGATGTTGGGTGCAGTCAGGTGAGGGAAGATGCGTAAAGAGATAGTTTCAGGTCACCCTATCTTTTCAGCCTAGCAAGAACCTTGTAGACTATCAGGCAGAGAAAGGACTTCACACATCATCTAATTTTATGTAGTTTGAAGCATGATATTTAGCATCTTGATTCTTGTACTGTATTTTCATACATATTGTGCTCTTAAAGTAAGTTGAGGAGTAATATAGTTGTGCTCAAATTAGAAAAGTGGTATGCAAGAGACTGCAAAGAGGGTAATGAAGATTGGGCTGGGGCTCTATGAGTGATTGAAGATGAATAAAGCACAGGTAGACCAGATGTCTACAGGTTGTGTCAGCACTGAGAACTTGAAGTATATCTCTTGTTCTTTTGTCTCAGCATGCATTGAATGTGTGCTAACTTCTAACAAATTCTTGGGCCTACTGTGATTTGGATAAGTTTGTTAGTGACTCACAAGGGTTTGTGCTCTAGAAACTTGCTCTTCAGTGTGATGTAACCTTCAGGAGTGGACCTAGTGAAGCGTGCTATGTATTTGGGGTACTGTCTTCAGAAAGGATTAATGTGAGTCCCATGTAGAACAAGTAAGTTCTTTTGAGAATTGGTTATTTTCTAACAAGCCTTGAACCACTCTGACTTCCACCTCACATTTGCTTTAAAAGGATGCCATCTACCATGTTGTGGTGTAGTTAAAAGGTCCTTATAGAGCCATGAGCTTTAGATTTTGGAAGGAAGAAAAGTGGTTGGGACATCTGCTTCCTGGTAAAGCTCTTCCTAGTGCCTAGACTATACTGCTCAAGCCATAAGAGAGCCTGGGACCTCAGTTGGGCTTACTGGGCTGTGGGATAGATCTGTGTGTTTAGGGCCGGTATTTGTTCTTCAGCTTAGGGAGCATCCTCAGCTGACAGGGTGAGTCAGAGCAGAGCCAGAGGGCATGTATAGTAAGGTCATGTATATTCCAGTCATTAGGATTCTAAGAGTTCTGCTTTCAGTGATGAAACTTTATATGTGATATTGTTTGCTGATTGTTTTATGATCATTTACTAGTGTTGATTGGTAACAGAGCCTCAATTTAGCCATATCTGCTCACCAGGGGATAGTTGCACTAGGATCTATCCAGAGTCCAGGTCATTGTTTTAGTATTTGGGAGCCTAGTTCCATCTGTCTAGCTGTTTGTTCCTCTGTCCATCTGTTGTTCATCCATCTACCCATCCATGATAGTGCCCTTTTGTTATGCACTCTCTCATAGGTAGTATTACTTCTTACCTTCACTTTTCATTGCTGGAGGCATTAGTCGGTAGTTGACTATGTGTGTTGCTGATATGGTTGCATAAGCAAGGGTTGCATCTTTATTCTGACCATAAGTTCACACGGACAGAGCTCTTGTTCACATCTCTCTTTCTGCTATCCCGAAAAGTACCTAGTATATTGTTGATGTTCTTAATATATAATGAAAAATGAGTTAACTACAAGCCGTGTGCTTGACCCTATGGAAAGAACTTTTTCATAATCATCTTGTTTATCTTCTTGTACTTTTCCATGTGTTTTTCCTATTCTAGACTACCATCCAGTGCATGTTTACAGTTATTATAAGCTGGTTTCAACACACAGCAGATAATACTCAATAGCATTGAATAATTTGGCTATAATTATTTTTATTTTTATTTACAGATGAGAAAATTGATACGTAAGTCACACAAATCTCTAATTCAGGCCACTTCTGAAATAGGCTGTTTCTGAAACAGTGTTTTCTTGCAGAACATCTGTGTGCTGGAAAGGTTCTGTCTATGTGCTCTCTGCTACTGGAGCCACCAATCAGGGGTAGTTAGTATATCTTTGGAAGGAAACTTGTGCTAAGGAGGAACTAAGTTTTAAATTTCATTAAAATTAAATTTCAAAGGTCATATCTGACTAGTACTACCATATAGGACACTACCAATCTCTACAAGGCTCTCTCTAAATAGTAATAACTGCTGATATTGAATGCTTACTATGTGCCAAGTTCTGGATTGACCCAGAGACATGTAGTGAATGATTTAAACTTCAAAACCCTGGTGAATTAACAAAGGCCAGGCTATCTTTTCTACCCTATCATTCCTTTCTACCTATCATATATCTTAAGCAGTGAAGTGCTGTGACTGTTCTTGGCCAGGGAGAACTTACCTCAGAGTTTTTAATCAGTTCCTTGTTTTTCTCTGTTTTCTATATGCACAACAATGTATCATGCTGCAGATTTCAAGATCTCATTGTTCTAAATGTTTATCAGCTCCCAGCAGAATGCCTTTTTGACCCTAGAGGGGTCAAGCCATGTGCAATTTTGCAAACTCACTGTCCCCACCGAACGACTCATTTAGATTAAAGACACTTATTACCATGAGATGTCAATGCCACTTTGCAAAAAAAAAAAAAAAAAAGCCGATACTCTTCACAGGATATTCTGTCATGTCTCCAGACAAATGAAACAAAATGAACTTAGTGAGATGGTTAAAATTATTTTAAGGTTAGGGTGGGAACAAGGGAAGGTCAAGCTGTGTTGAACTGAAGTCTCATTGGGTAAAACAAACTCTTGCATCTTGTGAGTTTGATGATATTCACAATTCCTTTCCTGAGTTGGGTTTACATGTGAATGAGTTTCATTGCACACTTGGTTACAGAGTAGAAAGCAGAGAAACCATCTTTCTGCATGGAGGTGGGAACCACTGCTGTCTACACCAGGAGTCAGTAGTACTTTAGGATACAGACTTGCCTCCACTGTGTTCTGTGTTTTGGAGATAGCTATGCAGTAAACATGGCTCATTTGGAAGCCATGAAGTGACATGAAGTAGGGCCAGGAATTCCTGTTAGGAGCAGAATTGGGTGAAAGTAATAAAGAGAGATATATGATAGGAGAACCAGAGAGGTGGGCCCAAAGGATAAGTCCCATGTAATCACAGCCCAAATTTAGATAAGACTTTCTGGCTTAGTGACTGTAGGATAGGCAGTGCTTTAGATTCTGCGACTAAGTTTGGAATGATGTAGGCAAGAGCTTCTAGGGAAAAGCTGTAGATTTGGACGGGCTAGTTATATCCTGATGTTAATTCCTCCTGCTGATTGAAGGCAGTCGTTTAGCTTTCAAAGGCAGGTTTGAGTATCCATTTTTTCCCATCCACCCATCCACCCATCTGCCCACATCATCCATTTGCATATCCATTCACTTACCTAGTACCCACACATCCATGTATGTAGTATTTGAGTCTCTAATCTGTGTGTGACATGGAAGCTACTGTAATGTAAAGGCATTGTCATTATTATCAGGGAGTTCCCCGTCTTCCCCTGAGATACATACAGAGGTATGCATTTCTGAAACAGCAAGAGGGATTTGAATGTTCTGGACTTTAAAACCAACGTTATTGCACCCATGCAGCTTTCCCTAGCAACAGGCAGTCAGTCAGTGTTTGCTTCACTACTTCCCTTCTTGCTTGTGTTGGTATCTTTCATGGGCTATTTCATTGTGTTCATTGAATCTTTATTATATCTCTCCTGAGAATAGGGCCCTCCAAGTCCTCTTTGGACCTTGGCTTCATTGTAGACATTGGCAGAGGGTTGAGCATGCCTAGCTAGAAGGGTACTGTTTCACATGCAAGGAGCTTGAAACAAGGCTTGAAGGGTCATCAGTGATCTGAAGAGTTCTCAGTCTTTCTGTGCTCTTGGCTTTCTTCTCTCTGCATCTGTTAGTCCTGTGGACAGTTCCTAGGCAGTGTGAGAATCAAGGGAACCTGCAGCACTTACTGAGGCTGAAGCTGAACAATACCCATTACCTATACATATACCCTACCATTACCTGGAGACATGGAAACATTCATCTTGTTTGACTGACAATTGGAGTCCACATATTTACCTTGTCTTTGAGCCAGGCTGCTATCAGGTATGAGCATGGTGGAGAATTTCTTGGTACTTTTAGAAGCTTTTGATATCTTCAAGTTCAGTACGAATGATTTTGAACCCTTTGAAAGCTGTTTTTTGTTTGTCTGTTAGTTAGTTAGTTTTTTTTTTTTAAAGAAACAAAAATAGCCTCTTATTTCTTTTTTTTTTGATATTCTTTTTTTATTGGATGTTTTATTTACATTTCATATGTTGTCCCCTTACCCCATCCCCCACCCACCCAGGAACCCCCTACCCCCTCACCCCTCCTCCTTCTTCTCTGTGGATGTAACCCCTACCTACACCCCTACTCCCACCTCCCCACCCTCAAATTCCCTCACCCTGGGGTGTCCAGCCTTCATGAGGTCAAGGATCTCTTCTTCTACCTGTGCCCAGGAGGGCCCTCCACTCTTACATATTCAGCTGAAGCCCTGGATCCCTCCCTAAGTGCTCCCAGGCTGGTGGTTTAGACCCTGGGAGCTGTGGTTGGTTGGTATTGTTGCTCTCCTCATGGGGCCACAAACCCTTTCATCTCCAATGGCCTTCACTCTAACTCCTCCATTGGGAACCCCATTATCAGTTCAATGGGTAGTTGTGAGCATCTGCCTCTGAATATGTCAGACTCTTGAAGACCTCTGAGGAGACATCCATATCAGGCTCTTATCAGCATGCACTTCCTGACTTCCACATCAGCATCTACCTTTGGTGACTGCACATGGGATAGATACTCAGGTGGAATGGTCTTCAGATGGCCCCTCCTTCAGTTTCTGTCCCTCACTTTGTCTCCATATTTGCTCCCTTGAGTATTTTGTTGCTCCTTCTAAGAAGGACCGAAGCACCCCCACTTGGTCTTCCTTCTTCATGAGCTTTATGTGGCCTGTGAGTTGCATCTTGGGCATTTCAAGGTTCTGGGCTAATATCCAATAATCAGTGAGTGAATACCATGTGTGTTCTTTTGTGATTGGCTTACTTCACTCAGGATGATAAGTTCTAGTTCCATCCATTTACCTAGGAACCTCCCAAATTCATTGTTTTTAATAGCTGAGTAATACTCCATTGTGTAAATATACCACATTTTTTGAATCCATTCCTCAGTTGAAGGACATCTGGGGTCTTTCCAGCTCCTGGCTATTATAAATAAGGCTGCTATGAACATAGTTGAGCATATGTCCTTGTTATATGTTCGAGCATCTTTTGGGTATATGCCTAGGAGTGGTATAGCTGGATCTTCAGATAATGCTATGTCCAATTTTCTGAGGAACCGCCAGACTGATTTCCAAAGTGGTTGCACCATCTTGCAGTCCCACCAACAATGGAGGAGTGTTCCTCTTTCTCCACACCCTCGCCAGCATCTACTATCACCTGAGTTTTTAATCTTAGCCATTCTGACTGGTGTGAGATGGAATCTCAGGGTTGTTTTGATTTGCATTTCCCTCATGACTAAGGATACTGAACATTTCTTTAGGTGCTTCTCGGCCATTCGAGTTTCCTCCATTGAAAATTCTTTGTTGAGCTTTATACCCCATTTTTTAATAGGGTTATTTGGTTGTCTGGAGTCTAATTTCTTTAGTTCTTTGTATATATTGGATATTAGTCCTCTCTCAGATGTAGGATTGGTAAAGATCTTTTCCCATTTTATTGGTTGTCGTTTTGTCCTATTGACAGTGTCCTTTGCCTTACAGAAACTTTGCAATTTTATGAAGTCCCATTTGTCAATTCTTGATCTTAGAGCATATGCCATTGGTGTTCTGTTCAGGAACTTTCCCCCTGTGCCCAAGTATTCGAGGCTCTTCCCCACCTTCTCTTCTATTAGTTTTAGTGTATCTGGTTTTATGTGGAGGTCCTTTATCCACTTAGACTTGAGCTTTGTACAAGGAGATAAGAATGGATCAATTTGCATTCTTCTACATGTTGTCCTCCAGTTGAACCAGCACCATTTGTTGAAAACGCTGTCCTTTTTCCATTGGACAGTTTTAGCTCCTTTGTCAAAGATCAAGTGACCATAGGTATGTGGGTTCATTTCTGGGTCTTCATTTCTATTCCATTGATCTTCCTGCCTGTCTCTGTACTGATACCAAGTAGTTTTTATCACTATTGCTCTGTAGTACAGCTTGAGGTCAGGGATGGTGATTCCTCCCGAAGTTCTTTTATTGTTGAGAATAGTTTTCACTATCCTGGGTTTTTTGTTATTCCATATGAATTTGAGAATTTCCTTTTCTACCTCTGTGAAGAATTGAGTTGGGATTTTAATGGGAATTGCATTGAATCTGTAGATTGCTTTTGGCAAGATGGCCATTTTTATTATTTTAATCCTGCTAATCCATGAGCATGGGAGATCTTTCCATCTTCTGAGATCTTCTTCGATTTCTTTCTTCAGGGACTTGAAGTTCTTGTCATACAGGTCTTTCACTTGCTTGGCAGCCTCTTATTTCTTAAATGTCACTAGACTTGAGTCTTTTAGAAAAGGTGATATATCCAGGCATGATCGGAGTGCTATTTTGGAACAAGTGCTGGTCAGTGAGATCAGCAGGCACTGAAAGAAGGCAGCATAGCTTACTCTGCAACATGTATCTTATTGTCTTAGGTAGCCCAATGAGGTTATGTTAATCTTACTTTAGAAAAGAGCTGGGGGAGACTGCCATAGGTGCTCAGCTTAAGATCAATCAGCATTGAGCTGGATGAGTGAGACGTGGTTTCTAATATCCATGTTGTTCCTGTGCCTCTGCACTATGGAGAGCTTGGAGCAGTAACTTACTCTTGAAATAAAATCAAGTGTGTATGGGGTGTACCTGCTTCCCTACTTGGGCAAGCTCACTGTTTCATATTTGTCTTCTCTAAACTAACAATAATTATGAGATGATGGTGATGATGATTATATCTTGCTGAGTATGGTAATGTTTACTGTTAATCTCAGAATGAGAGGGATAGGCAGGAGGAGGATGGATTGAAGGCCACCCCAGGCTACATAGCAAACAAACAAACAAACAAACAAAAAAACAATAAGAACAAAATCAAGGGTTATGTTTGGAGCTCAGTGGAGGATGCTTGCCTAGTATTCATAAGATCCTGGCTTCAGTATTCAACACATACACACATACATACACACGCTTGTTATATAATAAGGATTAAAAAAGATTAGTCAGGAAATTCCTGGCATAATGGCATATGGTAAACATTAAATCCATGGGGCCTCCAATATTTGCTATAAAAGTGACATTACTCATCAATAATATCTTGAGTATGTTTACTTTTGCTAATTTTGACCTTGTACAGGCTTTTATTCATTAGTAGAATTACCATAGTAATGAAAAAGAACTTCTGCTTTGTAACAAGAAGTACAGGCATAATATCATGTGACCACTGAAAATGTGAAATTGAGCTGAAATTTGGCCTTTGGCTCCACACTGTCATTCCTGCTATCCAGCTTCATCTCCCATGGCTGTGATGGCAGTTAATGTGTCAAGAAGAAGCATGATATAGCTGTGGAGGAGGATCCACATTTCAATACTGGAAAAAGAAGAAGAAAACTTAAACTTGTATTGCTCAAGGATAGAGCTGTCTCAGGTCACTGCCCAGGGCATATTGTAAACGTTTGGAAATGTTCTGTGGGTTGTTCTTGATGTGGTTAGAGGCTGTTTCCTCAGAGATGGCATGCATCTTCCCTGTACACTCCTAGGCATAGCGAGGAGAGTCTTCCTTTGTTTTATATGATGATGTTATGCACTCTCTGCTATGGCCTTCCAGTGATACTGTCTCATGGCATGTGGCCCTTCACCTCTTCCATTCAGAATGAACTCCTGGAGGTCAGAGGACTTGACTATGTGGAGATGGTTTCACCAAGATCTCTTCTGTGTTATAGGTATGATTACTCTTTTTATTATCTTTTAAATTAGGGAGGACCTGGCTTAAGGGTTGTAGCAGCTAAAGCATTTGTTCGCCAGTACAAGAACTTAGGTGTCAGAACAAGTGTTGAGGAAGAGGATCTGAGAATGACATTAAACATGAGTTAAGGGAGATGTCTAAAGGGGCTGGGCATTCTGCAGGTGAAAGGTCTGAGGTTGCACAGCTGATCCAAATCCAGATTAGACTTATTCTGTGACAGTATGCTCTCATAGTGTGTGTGTGTGTGTGTGTGTGTGTGTGTGTGTGTGTGTGTGTATTTAGGGGGGAATAGAATGAGAATAGCTTGCAAAGTTGCCAGCCTTGGTCCCCTTTTGGCAGCTTGA
Organism: Grammomys surdaster; assembly: GCF_004785775.1. Taxonomy (NCBI): domain Eukaryota; kingdom Metazoa; phylum Chordata; class Mammalia; order Rodentia; family Muridae; genus Grammomys; species Grammomys surdaster. The sequence continues at coordinate 2,888,880 of NW_021620584.1, forward strand.
ATGATGGGGAAGGTTGGGGTCCTTGGCTCAGGTAGTGGCTGTGCTAGGCTACAAAGGTGATATAGTCAGCTGTACTCTCTTTGCAGATTTAAGTGACAGTAATACCAAGAGGAGGCTATGGTTCCTGACCTTACTTCACTGTGCAGAGGGGAATGAGGGTTGTGGTAGGAGAGGAGGCAGCAGAGGTATATCAATCAGGTCATTGCTGCTGCAGAGATACTGTTGGGAGGCTAGGAAGCCTCACATTCAGCTTCTGAGATGAAGTCTCCAGAGAATATCTGGAAACATGGGCCTCACAGCCCAGATTCCTTGCAGAGTGTGTGTAATTGTGGGCTGTGCTTGTGGATACTCTGCAGCAGACCTGTGAGAGCTGTGGGCTTATACAGCTTATGGTGCCACTTGTCCTGATGGATGAACCTTTCCAGCAGTTGGAGACAGCAGTGAGTTGGTATAGTGTTGTCAGAGCAGTGAGCTCCTTCTCACACAGCTATCTTGAGAATACTATTCTCTCTGATGTTTGTGGTTCTGCTTACCACTGGACAATGAATACCAGAGAAGTTAAGTGGCTTGTGCTTACCAGTAGATCAGCTCATTTAGGATTAGGACATTGGGACTTCAGGGTTCATGAATTACAGAATTGTGTCATAGGAGCTGCATGTCTCTGGGTCCTAGCATAAAAAACCCTTTGTACTCCTTTATTTATTCCTTGTAAGTGTTTTAAAGTGTTTTATCTGCATATATGTCTACCACATATATTCCTGGTACCAGTGGAAGCCAGAAGAGTTCTGATCCACAGGAGCTGAAGTTATGGATGGTTATGGGCTGCCACATGGATGCTGGGAACCAGATCCAGGTTAACTACAAGAGTGGCCAGTGGTATTTACCACTGAAATGTTTCTTAGCCCTGTCCTCAACCTTACTTCTTATCCTGAAAGTGGAGACAGAGAAGCAGACTGAGTCATGTACATTATCATAATAATTTTTTAAGCACCAAGCGAGGTTAGTCATAATTTTGTTGTCTTAAATGCTTTCTAAAATTTATAGGTAATAAAGAATATGCCATCTTAACCATTTTTAATTGTACAATTAAGAAGTGTTAAGTAATTCACACTGCTATGCACTCAACTCAAGAACTCTTTTGATCTTGCAAAATTGAAACGCTATACTCATTAAACATTCTCCCCTTTCTTCAGCCTCTGGTAACTACCACCTCTGTGATTTGACTGCTGGAAGTATCTCATATGAGTGAGGTCAGTTAATATGTGTCCTTTGGTAATTGGCTGCTTTCACTTAGTAAAATGTCCTGTAGATTCATCCATATGGTACTGTGTGACAAGATTTCCATTCACTTAAAGCCAGAATTAATTGTTATAAATAAACATAATACAAATAGAATATTTGTTTTTCATTCATAGATTGACTTGCGTGTCCTTTATGGACCACTCAGGATGGTGTTTCCCATTTCCTCACTGTATCTTGCATATTTTACAAATGAATATAGACCAAGTTGGTGTGAAACCCCAGTCTGCTTGTCACTTATTTTATTCTGAAGGTTTTTCTAAGAGTCAGTGTCTTAGGGTTTCATTGTTTGTGAAGAAGCACCATGCCCCTGGGAACTCTTTTGAAGGAAAGCATTTAATTCAGGTTCGCTTATAGTTCAGAGATTTAGTCCTTTATTCTCATGGTGGGAGACAGTGGCGTTAAGGCAAACATGTTGCTGGAGATGTAGCTGAGAGTTCTACATCTTGTTCTGTAGGCATCAGGAAGAGAATGTTGCACCAGACCTAGCATGAGCATTTTATACCTCAAAGGCTGCCCCCTTGTGATTCACTGCTTTCAACAGTGCCACATCTACTCCAAAAAGGCCACACCTCCCAATAGTGACAGTGTCTATGAGCCAATGGGGCCATTTTTATCCAAACCACTGTAGCCAAGAACAAATACACAAGATGATATACAAGAGATTATAATTTTATGCATTCGTGTATGTCTGAGTGTATGCATGTGCATTATATACATGCCAGTACCTGCAGAGAGCAGAGAAGGCTTCTGGTCTCTTGGAGCTAGAGTTGTAGGTGGTTTGTGAGCGGTTTTTGTGGGTGCTGGGAATGAATCTTTTCAAGAGAAGTAGGAGCTCTTAAGCACACACAGAGGCATCTCTCCAGCCTCAGGGATGATATTTTGTTAAGAGCCCACTGAAGAAAGTTCTAGAAATGTTGGTTGAGGATCTTACAGGATCTGATACTCAACTGTCAGTATCTTTTCTCTTGGGTTTTTTCCAGGGCTTTGCTGTTGGGTCTCTGCGTCCTCTGGACTTGTCAGTGTCTGTATGGGTCAGGGCTTTAATGATGCCATTTCTTAGCTTTTACTGTGATACAGTATCTAAGTCAACCACCTTATAATGATAAAAAGCGCAAGGTCAGTTAACCTGTTGCTTCTTGTCTGTTCGTGTGTCACATTATATTATGAATGCTGAGTGGAATAACCGTTTACTTCATGGCAGCTGGAAATCAAGAGCAAGAGACTTTGAAAGGCCATAGTCCTAACAGCCCAACTTCAAGGTCATGTATCAGATTACCTAACTTTTGTCTATTAGGCTTCAAGTCCTAAAGTTTCCACCCTCTTCTGCCAGCTGCAGGTCAGAGCCTTTAGCAAATGGTCCATTGGTTGTATTTCATATTTAACCTATGCTGTCAGGGATTGTATTCCAGTCCTGCCTCACTGAATGCAGAATCAGGGAATCAATGCAAAAGAAAGAGGAATTTTATTGTTCCAACATGTCAGGGTCACCCTGCACATGAAGGAGATAGAGAACAACCCCACACAGCCTGTTCAGCGAGTTTTTATACAGTTCTCAGAACAGCAGCCATTAGGTACAATGTGATTGGTAGAACAGTGACTTTTAAATTGATTGATCCTTAGGGGATGAGGTGGCAAGAGCTTTCCTTGTCTGTGGGGGACAAGGGTTGGCCTGTTTTGAGGAATTCATCTACTTGCTCTGAGCTTCCCTTATCTGCAAGTGCTCAATGATCAGTGTACCCCCTTCCCCCTCCTGGGGTCCTCCTGAAGAATGTGATTCAGCCTTTCCCTTCCCGGAGGGATGCCTACCTGTGGTAAGGACTTCTCCTTTCTAGGAAGGGAGAGGGCCTGATGGGATTTTCTAAAGGCTCTGAGATGACCTCTTCATAATGAACAAAGTCTGTACAGCTTTTAATCCCCCAATCCTGAAGGTTCGATATGCCTTAGGAGGATGGTCCTGTCTAAGCTGCACCAGGTCAAGAATGCTAATGTGGTTCCTATGATGCCTGAGGTGGATATGAACCCTCTGAGCCAGGAAGTCTTTCTGAGTCCCATTAGCACAAGTTCTAGAAGCCTTTGGGGGGCAGGGAATTTACTTTGTACAATTAGAGACCACAGTAGGAGGTAAACCTTTAGATTCTTTTCTGTTTTGTGCCCATTGTGTTACCAAAGTGTATTTTCCTTACTGCCAGAGCTCCTCACTCACAGTGTCCTGGTTCCTGTAGGCTTCAGAGGCACTGTTCTCAAAGCAGCGTGCACAGTCATCCAGCATAAGTATTGTGGCATGGGTCTAGGTAGGAGTCAGCTCTCTAGAAGGTGGCATACTTCTTCGTGCCCAGGATGTGACAAATGGATGCTGCCCATGTGTAGTGAAGTGGTTTAGAGCAGCAAAGATCTGTCATGTGATTGGCCAGAGTTGTCTTCCGACCCAATTGATCATCAATTTCTATTTAAAATAAGTGCTTTGTTTTTCTGGGAGAATCCTGAGTCCTAATGTCTGACATTTACCTCTAAATCACTAGGGGAAAGATTTAAGTAAACATTTCTTTCTCACTTTTTCTTGGATGTACATTTAATTCAGCTTCTCATGCTCCTGACCACATTTCCTGCGATTCTGTGTCCCATGGGGATATTTATTGCTTACATCTTTTGAATTCTAGCCTTTTGGGGTCTCCTTACTAGCTGGGTATCAAAAGTTCATAATGGATTTTATATTGCCTGTGAGGAGCCCATGCTTCTTCTGCAGCCTGCTTGGAATAAAGGGCATGTATGAGCCATGCTCAGAGCTTTCTCCCAGAGGCCTTTGTACTCTGCCCTCTGAACCTGACTTTAAGATGTATCTTTAGCTTTTTTCTGCTTGCTGTTGGCAACACAAAAATTGGAAAATGGAGGGAATACAGATAGTGACATACCAGCTCATCTGACAGCCAGTTTTAAAGGTACCTTGTCCCATTTTTTTTTTCTTTTTTTTAAACAATATGCACTAAGGAAACAAATTCAGGGACTGGGGAGACAGCTCAGTAATAAAGTACTTGCTCTTGTGCAAGCATGAGGACCAAGGATCTCACATAGAAGGGGAGCATGGTGACCCTAGCTGGGGTTCCAGAGACAGGTGGACGGCTATGTAGAGTTTGCTGGTCTGCCAGTTAGTGGTGAGCTCTGGACTCAGTAAAAGGCCTTGTCTCAAAAAATATGTTGGAGCGAGATTGAAGAAGATACTGGGCGTCCATCTGGCCTCTACATGCAAGCATCTACATGAGAGAAATATATTGCTATGGAGAACACTTGGTTAACATCCACAAGGCCCTTGGTTTCATTCTTAACACCATAAAAGCAAGCAAAATACCAAAAGCAAATTGAAACATAAGCAGCCTGTGGCGTGCCAGGTAAAGTGTAATGTGTTCTCAGTTTTGTTTTTTGAAATCCACACAGGAACATTTGCAAGTCACCATTGTTTAGCTATGTGAGAGAACTTAACTGCTCTTATAGGGCTAAAAGTAGAAATGCCAGCCACTCCAAGCTCATGGCACTATTTTGTTCTTCCCATGAGTGGTTTTTTACATGGACCTGGAAATGAGTTCAATGTGAAGTTCTGAAGAACTTTCTCTCTGTGTCTGGTACTGTTTGGTGATATCTAATAGATTATTCTGTTATTATTCCTTAGAGTCAGGGAGATCACCAAGCTTCCTGTCAGCCTTTTAGTTCAGTCCTACTAAGTCCCTAGGAGGGAATTGGCTCCTTAGATTTGTCTTCTATCTCATTCTCTTGGAGACAATTCTGTCTCTTTTTCTGGAGGGGTATGTAGGTATCTGGAAGGTAAACATTTCCAGATGCACTTGGTGCCCCTGGAAGGTGCTCCTTCTTCTACTCTCTAGTCACTCAGTCCCTGTATTTGGAACACTCTTGAAATGTTTTCTATACGAATCTGCCTGGCTATCTTTATTGCTAATGCTCCCTACCCCCTTCCTAAAGTTGGGGACCACTCCTTATATAACTTCGTCCTTTGGTGCTAATGCAGACTGACCCTCCTCCTTCCCCTCCCCTCCCAACGTTGGCAAGTAGTGTTGATGTGATGGTGTGAGGTTGCTTCTCAGCATGGTGAGGCTCAGCCTTTTGTGCGACTTTTAGCCTTTTATGTACTTCAGGGTCCTGACAGCAAGGATTAGTTACAAGGACACAATGAGCAATAATGAGCAATGACAACATGTATTTTCTCTTTATTCAGAGTTATATCCCAAGACAGGTGTGCAACAAATAATCATTGAATGATTCCTCTTGCTAAAAAGTGACATGCTGGTGTGAATATGGTTCTCAGGAACTGACTATAGTAGATGTTCTGGCACTCAAGGTCAGGTTCTCCAGAAAATAAAATTAGTGTAATGTTTACCTACCTGAAAAAGGGAACTTACTGGGTAGCTGGCTTTCACAGTTATAGAGGATTCAATGTATCATAGTGGTTGACTTGTGCAAGATTGGGTGTTTGGGAAGCTGGTAGCTGACTCAGTCCAGTAGCTGGGAGCCTCAGGGCTCAGGAGGCTGAAGTAGAAGTTGAAGAGTCCAAAAGCACCAAACCAGGATCCTGATATCCAAGGACTACATAAGAATACCTCCAGAAAGATGAACCAGAAATTTCCCCTCATTCTATGTTTCTGTTGCATGTAGCCTGAGATGATTGGATGGTCCTGCCTACCTTGTCAAGGTAGGTCTTCTTCACTCTACTGACCCACATACTAGTCTTCTGGAATCACCAAAGGTAAGAGTTTGCTAATTCTTTAGGTGTTCTTCAGTGCAGTCAAGTTGGCACCATCGCTTTACAACATAAGGTCCTTTCCAAAGGCATAAGGCTGAGCCCCACACTGAGGACTGGAATTAATACCAACTCATTGGCTGGGACTTAGCACATATGTTCTGAAAGGAAGGGTCTGGGCGTGATCTTCTATCCTTTTTGGATGACAGCCAATGGTCTTTTTGGGCTCTGAAGTCTATTGTCTGATTCCATGTCTGTCACGTTAAGGAACTAGAGAATGGTTTGGCCAGGAAACATGGTTCTCTTAGTATTTTACTCTATCCATTCCCCCAGGCCATTTTCAGTGCCTCCTGGTTTAGAAGGACCTCTGAGGCTCTGGCTGGAAATCATCCTCGTCACAGAATGGCTCCTGGGGTTTTACCTCTCTGCTTCAATAATACCAGTAACAGCCTGAGCAGCCGGAAGCTTGCAGAAGGGAAGATTGTTAACTTAATTCAGTGAGGTACTCGAGATACCTTCTCCAGAGTCTTAGATCTACTTGGTTCATCATATTTATTTTATATATGTCACCAGTTAACTTATGAATGACTTTCTACAGCTACTGTGTTTGGTTCTACAAGTAACATTGTATCCTCCAAGATACATCTTTACTGTTCTTTTCAGGCCAGAAACACAGCTAATTTATTAAACTTTTGTAAAGGCATTCTTGAGGGAGAAAAATTCTTCCTTTCTAATTTGCCTTGATGATGAGACTGTGTTTTTCATTATGCTTTATTTTTGCTCAAATTTATTGAGTGGCCTCTTTTTTGTAAAGGTTGCCCCTCAAAGGAGCAAAGGAATTTGATTAGAACACTGCAGGGATTTCGTATTTTCTAAGAAATAAGGATCATGATGGAAGGAGCTGATGAGAGAGGATAGAGAAAGTTAATCTGGAGCTGTAAAAAGAGACTGGGTAGGAAAAATGGAAGATAAACTCCCAGAAAAAAATATATATTAATTTTTTGGTCAGCTGTTAAAGCAGTTAATAGTCCCTTTTGTTTTAGCGATTGTTCTGTATTTAACAAGGCATCCTGAATTCCCTGTGGCTGTATCTTTTATGTCCAGTGCAAGATCTGTCTTTTAAAAGCACATTAATTTATATTAATCAGAACTGGCTTTGTACAATTGTTAGCTGCTTAAATATGATGTAGTTTTATTTCATTTATTTAGCTTGATACACATAGATGTTTTGGGTTAATTCCAGTGTACCTTGGTAGGCTGGTGACTCCTTAAGAGTCAGCATTATGGTCTTGGCTCTTGTTCAGTGTGTAAAAGAAGTATCCAGTGAAGAGGCTAATCTAGGTAACTGAGACATGGCGGGGGGGGGGGAGGGTTGTGGGAGGTAAGGAGAAGTGTGGGGGGGAGTAACCCAACTGGAAGGACCTTGCTAGCACTTGTTGAGAGTAGTTTCATTTTCACATTTGTTTCCTCCTGTCCATAGTTCAACTGAGAGGTTTTTTTGGGGACACTCAGAATCTCTGAAATGAAGAAAAGAGAGAAAGGGATGCAACTACCCATTTGCCCACCCTCCATTCTTCCATCTACCCATCTATTCATGCACGTATCCTTCCAGTTAATTTTTAATGCCTGCCACAAGGCTGAAGTTAAGGATACAAAGTCACTATCTATGTGTGTATACTCCTGGTAACAAGTTTTTTCCAGTTCAACATTGTGTGGACTGCACTCATATATTTTCACTTTTCTTGGGCATAAGTAGGTACATTGTTTTTTCAGTCTCATAATTCTGTGTTAAAAATGTTATCATACATACATACACAAACACACACACACACACACAAACTCACACACACCTACACCTGTGAATTCAGTGGCACATGATGTTTTGTATAACAGAGCTATGTAATTCTACAACCTGTGTTTCAAAATAAGTAGTGCCCTTTACTCTTTATGTGATTTCTAATGAAGCTCTTAAACACCCAGAGCCTTCTCTTTCATTCAGGATAATGGCTGAACCTCTTCATAACACTCAGTAGATAGGTTGAAATCATGAACGCTTTCAAACCTGGCAGTATAGGGAAAAGAATGGAAAACACAGAAAGAAACCTTTTCTGGTTTAGGTCACTTCTCCCCTGAGTCTATGAGTTTCATTGTATTGGTCCTGCCTAAGCTTGACCTTGAGTCCTGTTTTTTCTAGGAAAAGCAGCTTGTGGCAAGGGATCTAGAGAACCCATGCAGTCCTACTCACTGTTTCCATTTGATCATACTTTATAGGACAAGTTCTTTCACTTCACCAGGGCTCAGTTATCCAGCCCTGTTTAAAGAGATTGAGATGGAATTCTGGCCCTCTGACAGAATCCAATCCAGGAGATTCTTAATCTATATGGAATATCCTTCCCCTGACATACTTGCAATTCTGTTTGCAGTGAGCCAATAAACCCAATATTGTTGGAGCATATGTATGTTCCTAGTGGACTTTGGATCCTGGGGCATTGTCTATGGTGATAAAACATAGATGTTACTGTAGGCATGGGTAATAGTCTTCTGTGCATTCAGTGATATTGATAAACTGTGTTATCCTTTGGGGATTGACCAGATAGTTTACTAAGTCTCCTTGGGGTTCTCACATACAGTTTTTCTGGATTTTCCTCGGTACTTCCTGTGTGTCATACTGAGTAAGGGCCACAAGAGAAAATGAGGTGTTGTTTTGGAATTATTTGGTCTTACCAAGTATATTAAGATCCTGAACCTTGAGCTTCAGTTTTATTAACTGTGAAACTCTAATGATGATGACTAATAATATTGATAAATAATATTAATGATGAAAATAACATAGTTTCCGAGAGATGAGTGTTTTATCACTTAAAGTTTGATTAATTCCCTCTTTAATCCTGTAAGTGCTGATATTTTATTAGTCACACAGCTAAAAAGTATCAAAGTAAAAATTCAAGCTTATCTTCTCTGTCTTTAAATCTTACACCTTTTTTTTTCTCTCTGTGCATTCAATTGTATATGAGCTTATGTGCCTGTAAGTATGAACATATGTGTATATGTATGTGCATAGGTCACACTTTGATGTCATTCTACACATGCTATGTACCTTGCTTTTTTTGAGGCAGAGCCTGGAACATACCAGTTAACGTAAGTAGTATTGCTGCTCAGCAAGCCCTAGATACTTTATAGGATTAAGATTAAAAGCTTATGCCACCACAACTGGTTTGTGCCTTGGATTCTGGAGAATGAACTCAGGTATACTCTTTACCAGCTGAACTAGGCCATAACCTCAGACTCAAATCTCATTGTAAACTAAGATGATTGTCACTTAGCAGGCAGCACAAGGATATATTAGAATGTTTAACCTGAATTGTATTTTTAAGAGTACACAGTTTCATTGGGGAGCCAAGTCAAATATATATTTAATGCTTGTCAAAACAAACCAGGATGTGTTAGTAGCTACAAAGGCAAGAGTTGAGACTGTATGTGTTTAAGTGTGAGCAACAATGGGCAAGAGGTAGATTGGAGTGACAAAGCAAAAAGTGCCATTGCAGAATGTAGTGGCAGTTATAAGGAGCACTGGTTTTGGAGTCAAGAAACCAGGACCTATCCTAGTTGACTATATGTGAACTCTTAATGCCACTCATAGATTTTACATTTCTTGAAAACTGAGATAACAATCTCTCTCATTGTCTCACAGTTGACTGTTATGAGAACATCCTTACATGGTCAGATACTGTAGAAGGGTCAGACATTGCTGTAACAGTGAGAAATAAATCACATTCAATTTCAAGCCATTTTACCAAAAGCCAATGATCAAAAAAGTTCAATGATCCCTCTCTGTCTTAAACCCAAACTCCAGAACCCAGGGTTGCCATAGGAACTTTGTCATTATCATTCAGCAGAAGCCATCTTGCTCAGGTGGTGCAATTTTAAAAGCCTCTTTATGCTATATGTGGAATCTTGGGAGTAAGAGTGTGGTGGGAGGGCACACCCAGGTAGGGGTGAAATTATTAGGAGGATAGAGACTGCTGGACCCCCTACTCCTCAGTTGAGGAGCCCAGGAACCAGCTAATCACTGACATTGACTACCTTGACTCCCTCTACACGGAAACAGACTGAGATATTCCAGGATCTTACCAGAGAACTGTAATGACCAGGTGATCTTTCCAAATAAGGTAATAGAGCCTGGGCATTAGAAAGGAAAATCTTGTGGAATTGTACATTGTAAAGATGGTAACAATCGTGCTGATGATAGTAACAGCAGCTCCATACAACACTTTTGAGGTCTTTTGGGGTCAGACAATGTCTTTGGCTTTCATATGTAGCATTTTCAGTAACTTCATCCATATCTCTTTTGCCAATGAGGAGGCTGGGATCAAAGGAGGGATTCATGCTCATCCTCTCCTCTGTAATAGCTAAGAAGTTTCCCGGAATGGGTTGGTACTAGGTTTTCTGGCTTCAGGGATGGGGTCAGGTGAAGTAGGTAGGTATTTATAAAAGATGGAAGGAAGAAGTAAGATAGGTAGGGTGTCAGAGAAGATACTCACATTTATTATCCAGTTAGCCTTTCAGTCCTTTGAGAATTCCTAGGAGACAGTGAAAATGGTCTCCCAATTTAGAGAACAGAACATGTCTCAGAAAGTTCTTTGCTTAAGTAAGCCTGAACTGGAGCCAGATCCCCTCTGCCTGTGATACTCTGGGGCTTGTGACTCGAGTACTCAAGTACATACATATGGTTTTAGAATAAGGATCCCTCAGTCACATAGTTAGAAAGTAGGAACACACTGCAATTTGGGTGTCCTTTGTACACCAGAAGTTGGTCATCTTTGTATCCCTGGGGCTCTAACCCTTTACTATATTGATGTATTCAGAGCCAAGTTAGGTAGGGCTGGGGTCTTGTGTTGAAACAGATTATGATGGGCCTCTTCTTCATTTTCATTAATGTTAGAGAGAATAGCTTTTGAGTAATCAGTGTTGGCTAAAGGGTGTGATAGGTGAAGAAAGCAGTGTCTTCAAACTTTTAACATTGAAAATTTTGCCTGGCTGTCTCCATGGCTCCCTGATCCTGATTTGCAATCCAGTCATTATTTCCCACCTCAGCCCCCTTTTTATTCTTCTATAAGGTGTATCTACAATGTAAATATGGCAAAGGATTAGAAAAAATGTTAAAGAAAAAATACTGGGTGTCTAAATTATAGAGTAGAGATTTCTAAGTAGATGTACCTGATAAGCATCCATGTGCTATTATTGTGAGCTCACAGAGTAGAGGACCACTTCAGCACATCATTTCATTAAAAGACAGCCACAGATGGCTTGATGTCATGTTGGTTACTCATGTTTCTGGTTTTTCTCATGGGACTGCTAATTGGCTAGAGGACATCTTTGCTTTTCACGGAGTAAGTTCCTGATCATGAAGCAGAACAGAGACATAGTTGTTTGTGAGGGATTAGGGATGGGGTTGTGGTGACAGAGTGGTTCTCTGCCCTCTGGCCATGTTCTGACATGGTTGGTTGTAACTGCTGGTGAGGTTTGTGCTTACACTTAAGCTGATGAAAAAATGAGATAAGATGAAAAAAATGAATCATGCTGGGCCTTTAGCCCTTCTTTTTTTTTTTTAGCAAAATTTGGGAATGAAGAGATATTTCAGTGTGTACGAGTTCTTGTGGTACCAGCCTGAGGAACTGAATTCAAATCCTAAGAACCCATATATTAAAGCTGGGCATGGCTGGAGTACCTGTAATACCAGCCCAGCAGCTCCTGCCAGCAATACTAGTATAAAGAGTCAACATTAGGTTTAGTAAGAGACACTGTCTCAGGGCAGTGCCATGTAGAGTGGTAGAGGAAAATACTCCAGGCTTTCTCTGGAACTTGCACTCACACCTAAACCAACATCTCATATATGACAGGAAATTCCCACCTCTCAGTGACGAAATGTAAAACAGTGAACAGTAAATGTTGTTTGCTTTCCTGGCATGCATGTATTACAGTCTCAGTATATAATCATGAAAAGTGGTTGGAACTTTCTAGAAGACTAGATCTACTACATGTATACCTATCTGAAGTTCTAGTGTATGTCAGGAGACACCTGGTTTATTTTTTAATTAGCAGCTATGAATTTTTTCTTCTCCACTGTTCTGGGTACATGTTTGCTAAATTTTCCAACAAAAAGCTGATTAAAATACCTGCCCCTGCCCCCCTGCTGGGTTTACAGGTAATCCTGGCCATGCTTTTACATGGCTGCTTATACTTGTGTAAGAGCTCTGATCCTTTGAACAATCTCCTCAGCTCCACATTTTGCTTAAAACAAACAAACAAACAAACAAACACACCCCAAAAGAGCCCAAAGGCCCAGCGTGAATCTATTTTTCCACCAATGTTAGTCTGTGAAATCTGTTTCTTATGGGATTCTGAGTTTAGAAATAGTAATCTTGAATTGTTAAATAAATTTCTGAGTGATCAGAGTTTCATTGTGGGCTGCTAAAAATAATAACACATAACTGTATAGACATGAGATATTTTGGAAGATGGGTAAGAAAATATTTAAAATGATCATATTAGGGCTAGAGAGATGGCTCAGTGGTTAAGAGCACTGACTGCTCTTCCAGAGGTCCTGAGTTCAATTCTCAGCAACCTCATGGTGGCTCACAACCATCTGTAATGAGATCCGATGCCCTCTTCTGGTGTGTCTGAAGAGTGTACCCACATATATGAAATAAATAAATCTTAAAAAATAATATTAATAAAGAAAGACTAAGCAGTGGCAGCCAGACGTGTGTCTTGAAGGGACTTAAATTTGATCAAGATTCAGCTTCTAAACAACAACAGCAGCAGCAGCAGCAACAAAACTACATTATGTGTGATTTGCCTGCATATATGTCTTGTGCACCAAGGTGCATGTTTGCTACTTGTGGAATATAGAAAGGTCATTGGATACTCTGAAAGTAGAGTTACAGAAGCTTGTGAGCCACAAATTGGGTGCTGGGAATGGAACCTATAGCCTCTGGAAGGGCAGCATGTGCTCTTAACTACTGAGCCATTATTATTTTCTTTAGTTTCTGATTGACATTTTTGTAATAAAACTTTCTAATGCAATGATGTAGCCTCATGGGAGTTAACCATTGACTGTCAACTTTCCAGACCCAGAAAGACAGGAAGACACAACCACAGTTAAGGAATTTCCTCCGTCAGATTGGCCTGTGGGTATGTCTTTGAGGGTGTTTTCTTGACTAATGAATTAGGGAGGGTCTAATCCACTGTGAGGTGTGCACCACCATTATGGATATAGGAAACAGAGAACAGAAGCAGGAAAGGAGGCCTGTAAAGCAACATTCCTCCATGGTCTCTGCTTTGGTTCCTGCCTGGAGCTCCTGCCCTGGCTTCCATTGATCATGGAGTCTGAATGAACCTTTTCCTCCCCAATTTGGTTTTGATCATGGTATTTGTCATAGCAACAGGGTATTTCCATAGAGCTATTTTTGTTGTTGATGTTGTTTTTGAGTTTTTTTGGCAAAGATTCTTACAGTATTTGTAACTCTGTCTGGAAAAGTCATTGAGTGCTCAGACTATAATGAGCCATTGTGGGAGATTCAAAGATGATGCTGAAAGAAATAAAGACAATGATGCCTGACTTGTAAAGTTTCAAAGGGAAGCAATGATTCTTATCAAGGTTGTTTCCATGGTATTTTGAAGTAAGAATTTATGGATGTGAACTCTTGTGCTTTGCTGGGGCAGTGGAAGCTGGTTGGCTGGGGTTGAAAATCAGTTGTGATTAATAAGGGGCCACTATTATAGAAGTGAAATTTTTTCGGAAGTATTTCCTTAGGGTCATCACATAGAAGATATGGCCTAGTAGGAGTGCAGCAAGGTTGCTCCTCAAGGTGGCAGTAGGACTTGGCAAATGATGTGTAGGCATCTCCCATGTGACACAGGTTTTGCAGATTCACCTAGGAGGCACCTGCCTGCCCCAGCCCCCTGACAGCTGTTTCTGATCTGTTACCTCAATCTGTAGGCTTTTAGCTTCCTGCATAGGCTCTATGCATCTCTGTACTCCAGGGTGCCTTTCCCTTCTAGCCAGAACTGCTGAACTCCTTCTCTGCCTGAAGCATGCCAGGAGGAAAGTCCTTTGAGAAGTGCTTGCTGTGTGCTTTGCGCCCCTACCTTGCTAGTTTTTTAGCTCGTGCCCCTGCAGCTGTGCCAGATCACTTCCAGTAGAAGACAGCCAAAAATTGCAAATTTGGGAAATGAACAGTCTTCTTGGGAGTCCACATGGGCTAGAAGGCTGTATATTGAACACTGAATCACTTTTAATGCTTGTTTCACCTGCTGCTCATTCATATTTGCCTTCAATAAAACCAAGCAGCCTAGAAGAGCCTCAGGAGAGCCCATCTTTCATAGCTAGGAACACCTCCAGAGCACAGTGGGATTCTAGGGTTATAAGAATGTTCTGGTAAGTTGGAAGATTTTCCCCCAGAACCAGGTAGTCATCTAGGAAAAGAAAGAGTAGGGTAACTTAGAAGGATATGGGAGGGTGCTCTTTCTTTTTGTTTTAGGCTCGTGTTAGACCTTAAATTTACTTCGTACCCTCATCTGCATGATGAGGTTTGTTTCCACTGCTAACATTTTTGCTACAGATTTGACCTGGTTAGAAGGTTGGGTAGTGGTGGGAGAGGCAGTCAGGATAGAAGAAAACACTTTCTGTGCAACTTGAGTTAGCCCTGCATAAGTGTTGGGCTTTTGACCTCACCTTACTTCCCCTGCTCACTTCTTATGAAATGTGCTTATAGTTTTAGAGTACTACCTTCAGCATATGGTTGCTCAGAGTTAGGAGACTCCTTAGAACTGAGCTCAGGCCTGGCATCCATCCGCTGGAGGCATTGTTAATAACTTTAATCTTGAATGAAAACTTGCTATATGTTAGGAGTGGGTTTCAGGGATGGCAAAGACCTAGTCCATACTTACAGGTACTCACTCTAATGATGTAATGAAAAATAAGACCGAGTGATCAATTTTATTGAGTCTTTGCTACTTGCCAGACACTCTGTCAATGATTTGCCTATGTCTCATCATTTCTGTACTCTTTACAACAATCAGAAAGGAAAGCATCCATTAATAATCACATTTTACAGATGGAGCATTGAGGTTTGGAAAGAGCACATAGCTTCCACAAGGTCAGGGAGACGGCAGTGAGCTTATGCCAAAGATAGAATTTATGCTGGACACCTGTCTGCACACTATATATTCTCCCCACCAATACTCTGCTGCCTTTCATGGTGGAAGGGACTTGCTGTGGCCCATAAGCCAGTGGGGAAGGAGAAGAAAGTTGGCTTCTTGAGTGTTTTATTTATAGGGAAAACCTAGGAGAGGCTTCCCAGAAGAGATGACTGCCTGAGTTTAGAGTGTGAGATCAGGAGTATGCCTTAAGGGGCCAGCAAGAGCCCAGAGTAGAAAGCAGACCTGTTTGCAGAACAGTAGCTGGCCGTCTATGCTGCGATATAGAATAGGAAGGAAGACATCCACCGTGCTGGGGAGAACTCTCAAGAGTAGCATCCAAACCATTCTTCCAATTCAGTAGTCACTAGCCACTTGTGACTACTTCAACTGAATTGAAATGAAATTATGTTAAAATTCTGCTTTCTTGGTTTCCGTTGCCACATGCAATGAATGGCTACTGAAGTGGAAGGTCCATGTGTGGAATTTTGTGTATTGTCCCCAGAAGTTCTGTTGGATAATTCTGGCCTGACTCATTTCCATAGTTGTTATACATCTGCTATTTCACTTACTGTTCCCTGACTCTTAAGAGTGCAAAGTTCCAGGGGATTTGTTCTGGTGGGAGCTGGTGTACTGTCTGACTATCCCTTCAGTGGGGGATTGGAGGGTGTGTGTGTATGTGTGTGTGTGTGTGGTGTGTGTGTGTGTGTTTTCTCCAAAAGGTGTACTTACTCCAAAGGTGAATGTTAGTGACATTTTTAAAACAGTATTTCTCAAGTCAGTACATAAAGCAATCCCCTAAATATATCATTTTCCCTGTAAGCTAAGAGAGGTGCTAGTTTCATTAAAAAGACTGTGGTAAATCTATTTTTAATTTTATTTTTTATTAAAAATGCCTTACTGCTCAAGATCATAATCTCTAACTGAATAATAGGTGTCATTTTAGAGTTTCAAATAGCCAGTGCAATAGCACACACTGGAGGTTCTTAATAAATAGGATTTGGTACTTTACATTATTCTAGGGACAAAAATAGGTCAAAAAGCTTTTCCTTTCTACTTCAAGTACAACATTCTGAATTTGCACACGGTGAGAAGCCATTTAGCAGTATAAAAGGGATTTTTTTTTTTATTTAGATAATGGTAAACTTGTTTGATTTTTACAAACTTTGCTTTGTAAAAGGAGCCTGACTCTCTTTTGAAGCCCTGTAGGCAGTTGTTAAATATTTCAAACTTTATTTGTGGCCAAGAGATTCTGTTTGGAAGACTTGTGGTTCACAACTACATTTTGAAATGATTCGTCACTATTTTGGAATTTGTGGTTTGTGCTTGAGTCCTGATTCTATCTCTTAGTATCTGTGGCTTAGGCAAGTGCCTCTTTGGCTTTTGGGCATCTCTTGGTGTTCTAGCTTGGCATTCACTTTTGCTCTGGTTGGGTTGGGGTCAAATCTTCCCAGGGACTTCAGAGGAGATGATACAGGGCTCTGAAAAGGACAACAGTGATTGTTCTATCTCCTGTTTGGCATAAGGATTACATAAGACCTAGTCAGAATCATAAGATAGTGAGGCTTTGGCAGGAGCTACTTACTGAGCAATGTTTGTCAAGGAGGAAGGTTTTCTTTTGGCTCTCAGTTCAGCAGTGGGAAAGGCATGTTGGCTGGAACAATTCCTATCCAGGTTGGTGGAATCATGTGGATAGGTTTGCTCTTAACTCTGGACCAGGAAGCAGAGGGCTCCAGCAAGAATCAGGGCTGTACCTTTAAAGTCAACCCCAGCAAATTGACTCCTTTGTTCTAACCTCTCAAAGGTTCTACAGCCTTCCCAAACACCACCACCATCTGGTGAGGAACCAAGTATATATGACATCCAAATCATAACAGAGACTAAAGTGATCAAGAACAAAAGTGCTGGACATAAAATACCTTACCTGACAGAGATTTACAGATCATAAGCCATTAGAGTTTTTTTTTTAATTTTGTAATTATATTTATGTACAGAAAACGTAGTGTACATTTTTTAACCCAGTTTAGTGGCTAGTTCTTTAGTATTTGCTTTTTCCAGCTTGGCAATGTGAGCTACAGACTTAGGACCCAGGACGTTGCCTCCCCAGTGGCTGCAGATCTCATCATATGTGTCATTATAATTGGCCCTAATAGCTTCCACCAGCTTAGCCAGAGCACCCTTGTCTTCCGAGTTAACCTGTGTGAAGGCAACAGTGGTGCATGTCTTCCTGCGGACCAGGCACCCCAGCCTGACCTTTCCCTTGATGATAAGGCACCCCCATCTTTCTACACAAGGCAAGCAGGAAAACCACCAACTCAATGGGGTCTACATCATGGGCAGTCACCACCAGCTGAGCCTTCTTGTTCTCCACCAAGGTGGTGACTGTATTGACTCCTGCTTGGAGGACAGGTGGTCTCTTAGTTCAGAAGTCCCCTTTGCCAGCAGCTTTCTTCTCAGCACGGGCCAGTAGCCTTTGCTTCTTCTCTTACTTTGTCTCTGGCCTGTACTTGTGGGTACGCTTAAGCAGCTGAGTAGCTATTTGCCTGTCCATGGCCCTGGTGAACTGGTTAATGGCAGGAGGTACTTTGACCCGCTTATAGAGGATGGCTCTTTGCCGCTGCAGCCTGATATATCGGGGCCATTTAACGAAGCGTCTTAGATTTCTTTTGGGCTGGATGTCCTGTCCAATGCCAAAGTTCTTGGGCATTTTCTCGAATAAAGGATTGACCACCTATTTGGCCTCCTGTTTCTTGATGACTGGGGCCACTTTCTTCCCCTTGGCCTTCTTGCCTTTGGGCATCTTGCTTGGCTGGAGGAGAGCGTTTATTTGTTTTAAAGGGTAATTTAGGTTGAATCTTCTCTCTTTGATGGAAAAAGCTGCCCTTCTTAAGAATTTTCTCAGAATGGATTTAAGATATCTGTCAGGGGGAGGCTTGTGGAGGAGTGGTAGGAATTTATATATGATGCTCACCTCTCACCTAGGGCTGTTGTAGAGATGTAAGATGGCAAATATCCAAAAGCATATTAGAAACAGTATATTGCTGGATGCCTTTGAGAGAAGATGAGGGAATCTCTTAGATCATAGTTTTACTTTTCTTGTCAGAGAGGCCTAACAGTTTTCGTTCATAGATCAAAGCTGGAGTGAGAGATTAAATTGTATTACCCTAACCATTTTAAGAGCTAGCCTCCAAAACCAGTTGTAAATGTATACTGCTATGAGATGGTCTTATAGATTGTAAAGCCACAACAGACTTAATTTTTAGGACCAATTTTGCTTTTTCGAACCAAATGCTTTCTTGTGGGACTTCTCTTAATTTGCCTAGACTTTAAGGTGTTGGATGTTCACTTGGTTTAATTTGGATGCCAATTTGGTGATATTCTCATCAAATAACTTTGAAGGTGGACAGAATGTTAAGGCCAGTTTACGTGGATGCATGCTTTTCCTATGTCAGTTAGCATTGTTTCAACCCTCTTCACCATGGAAGCTGTTTCTCTGGGCCATGGATTGTTCCATAATGATTTTGTAATCCATCAGTGAGCAGAATAAATGGACTCTTAAATCTTATGTAACAGAAAAGTGATTGGACTTTGTACAAACCCAGATCTCCCTGCTTACTCACTGCAGCATGGCCATGATTCCCATGGGTCAGTGAGGGTCACGGTTCTTTACAGTGATGTATGTGCCAGGCTCATACCTGGCAGGCAGGCACTAATCATTTTTCTCCTCATTCATGTAAATGGGTTATTTTAAGGCAAGTCATTCTGGCTCCAGGGGAATTAAGACTTTTATTAAAGAATCAGTGGGCCCCCTCCAGCATTCATCTTCTCATTCTTTGGGTGAGTAATCTTGTTCTTAGTAGATGTGCCGCTTTTGTGATCTGTGGGAATCTTGATATGAGGAGATAATTCTCTGCTGATATGCTAAAATGAGGGCATTCTCTCAGTCCTAATCCTTCTACTCAGCATGTGCAGTACAAGGGAGGACCAACCCTTAGGTGCCCTGGACAGCACCCTTTTCCTCTCCCATGAGATACCTTGTGTTCTTGGTAGCCTATTGTTTGGACTATTTCTGAAGCGTCTGGTGAAGTACTGGATGTCTGTGTTTCTTTGCTGTCATGACATGAATATTTCTGTCCCGAGAGTAGTTTATTCCTTTCATTTTCCTCCCTCCCTTGATACAAATAAAAGCCATGGAGAGCTGTCATGGCATGATGGATGATATTAATTCTGTAATATCATCAATGACATCCAGGAGTCCTCCAGGGAGAGACAGGGGCACAGACAGCAACACAGAAGAACTGCTGGCAGCTAGAGCTCACCCCTTAGTGAGATGGACTATTCTAGAATGTTTCTCAGTTCTGCTGCCCAAGGTGTTTCACTAGAGGTAAAGAAGCAAACTGTTTGTTTGTTTGTTTGTTTGTTTGTTTATATTTGAAACGGAGTCTCATGTAGGTCAGGCTCATTTCAAGCTTATTTTGTAGCTAAGGTTAGATTCCTGAGCCTCTTGTCTCAACTTCTTTAGTGCTGGGACTTTTATACAGTTCTAAGCATCAAACCCAGTGCTTTTTGTATGTTTGGCAAGCATTCTACTGACTAAGTTACACCTCTAGCTCAAGAAAACACAATAATAATAATAATGATAATGATAATAAATTATTCTATTCTACTGTTCTACAAATGACCTAAAATGGAGTAGAAAGAGTCTGGTAGCCATGGTCTTAGCATAGAATGTAAAAGAACCTTACATTCAAGTTGAGTGATAAGAGAGAATACTGGGTAGTAATCAAAAATAGGAGTCTGCAAACTGTGGCTCAGTCTGCCTTCATGAGCTTTTACATTGTGAGCGGTCTCAACATTAAAAGAATACTATTTTCTGTCATGAGGAAATGACAAATAATTTAAATTTCACTGTCCATTAGTAAAGCCTTGCAGGCCTATAACCACACATATTCCATCTTCTATACCCATGTGCCTATAACTGCATTCTGCTTGCATAGCTGAAGCTGAGACACTGCAGCAGGCAGAGCTTCAAGGATTTACAACTTGACCTTTTCTATAAAGTTTGCTGCCTCCTGCATGAATATATACTTTGTAGAACCTTTCTGACCTAAGGCTGCATGGAAAACAAATAACATTTGTTCAGTGTACCAGAGAGATAGCAGGCACCCTGCTGGCCAGGACCACCATGCTGCTCTTACAGGTGACTATCCTCTTTCTTTAGTTGTCCTTATAGACACTGTGGTGCCACTTGTGGATGCTGGAGGTAGACACTCTCATCTGTGTCCAGTTTCTAGGGGTAGGGTGGGGTTGACCGCTCTTGTGGTCTCAGGTGTTTTTCACTTGCTCAGGAAGCTTTTCCAGTTTACAAAGTTTTTTCAAATAAATGCCTTTGTTCACAGTTGGTTATCATTTTTTACATGTTATTTTCTGCTGGTCTATTCGTATAAATTAGCCCTTCTTAAGGATGATATCGACAGGTATATGAGTGTCTGTTATTACGAATTCACAATCTTGTTGAAGTTTATTCTTTTTTCTCTTTCTCTCCCCCTCCTCTCTACCTTTCCCTCACTCCCTGAAATTTATTCTCCTCCCTCCCTCCCTCCCTCCCTCCCTCCCGCCCCCCCGCTCTCGCTGCCTCTCTCTCTCTCTCTCTCTCTCTCTCTCTCTCTCTCTCTCTCTCTCGTCCCTACCCCCCTCCTCTCCACCTCTTCCCCCTTCTTCTTAGTGTTACAGAAGACCCCGTGGTTTTCGACATGGTTTCGACATGGCCATCACAGGATTTCTCATGTTCAAACAGTGTCCATGGGGCCTGGCTAAGAATTTGGACCTTTTGGTTTAAGGGAGTGTGGTGGTTTGAATAGGAATGACCCCCATAGAATCATATGATTGAGTGCATGACTCATTAGGAGTGGCACTGTTAGGAGGTGTGGCCTTGCTTGAGGAAGTGTGTCACTGTGGAGGTAAGCTTTGGGGTCTTATATGCTCAAGTTACACTCAGTGTGACACACATTCTCATTCTGCCGACTGTGGACTGTGGATCAAGATGTAGAACTTTCAGCTTCAGCATCATGTCATCAGCCTGCACACTGCCATGCTTCCTGCCATGGTGATAATGGACTAAACCTCTGAAACTGTAAGCCAGCCCCAGTTAAATGTTTTTCCTTGTAAGAATTGCTGTGGTTATGGTGTCTCTTTATAGTGATTAAAAACCTAACTAAGACAAAAAGGAAGACAACTGATAGCATGTCCGTTTCAGACTCTGGGAGGTGTCTCTTGCAGTGGATTAACGCAAGAGTCTAAATCCTACTGTTATTTCACTTTAATATGTTAAAGTATTGGGAAATAATATACAGAGAACTAGCTATTCCAAAACTAGAAAAACTCAATACGGTTGAGTTCATTCAGTTAACAAGTACTTTTGTTCCTGTTATGCATGAGGCACTCATTTAGAGAAATGGAGTTGTCTTGGATATTTTTTTTTCATAATGGTACATATAGAAACAGACATAGATACAGATACACACACACACACACACAGAGAGAGAGAGAGAGAGAGGCATATATATATATATATATATATATATATATATATATAT
>NW_021620584.1:2911122-2939316 GCF_004785775.1 Grammomys surdaster
CTATTACTACTACTACTGCTACTATTACTACTACTACTACTGCTACTATTACTACTACTACTACTACTACTGCTACTATTATTACTACTACTACTATTTAAGAAAGCATGGTTTGGCTTTAATGTTTACATTAGAACATAGATGCTGAATACATACTTGTTGAATACATGGCAGATCTTAGGACTTAGTGACAGATGTGTCTTGATTTCTGGGATCCAGTTTTGTTTCCTAGTAGTGCAGAAGCCTGTGAAAGTCATCCAGCCTCTTGGATTCTAATATTTCCATAGTAAAATGATGGCAGTTAAACACTAGGACCAACCTCACCTCTCATGGTACTTTAGTAGACCCGCTATGACAAAGGATCATAGACCCAGTGGCTTAAACTACAGACATCCATATTTTCATAATTCTATGGTCAGAAGACCAAGATTAAGGCATTGGCCGCAGGGTTATGTTCTTCTGAGACCTTGAAGACAACACTTTTCTGTGTCCTCACAGTGAATCCCTATGCACTTGTATCTTGATCTCTTTCCTTGGGATTTGATTAAAGTTCATTCTAACAATAATTTTTTTTTTACACCTCTCACATCTTAGCTCCAAAAACAGTGTAAGTTCTAGGGACTAGACATTGTAATTTGACACATGACTTCTAGGGGGGTCACACATGACTTAGAGAAGAGTTGCTGATTTGAATATACTCTTACTGATTAAATATTTTCACACCTCTGGGACATTTAAAAATCTAATCAATGGAGTATATAATTAAAGGTCAGCTAGTTCTCCAGGCTGAAATGTTATGATTTCCTTGATAAGCTAACTGCTCTGTGTGTGTGTGTGTGTGTGTGTGAGAGAGAGAGAGAGAGAGAGAGACAGAGAGAGACAGAGAGACAGAGAGACACAGACACAGAGAGAGAGACAGAGACACACACACACACACACACAGAGAGAGAGAGAGAGAGAGAGAGAGAGAGAGAGAGAGAGAGAGAGAGAGAGAGAGAGAGAGAGAGAGAATGTGTGTGTGTGTGTGTGTGTGTGTGTTCTGGTGCTAACCTCATCTTCCTCCTAGAGTAGGGCATAGGGAATTGTCTGCAATATGTTGGAATTTTGTAGTCTGTGGAACTTACTAAATCATCAGAGCCCGTGTCTCCCACCTTGGATTAGGTCCATGTCTGGGGCATACTATATTGCCTATTAGCACTTTCCTTTTAGTTCATTATTAGCAGTCTAATAGCATGTATCACTTACTGAGCCCTTACTTATGTAGATACGGTTTCCATAGGGGCTTGTGGCTGGGGTATCAGCAAACCCAGATCACCCAGCCTGCCTGGAGTTTGGATTTGGATTTAGGGCCCCTGCTTCAGGCTCTGCTCTTACCTGTGGAGTTCCACTGGGTCCCAGAGGAAGTATATTGGTGGCTGCCAGAAGCTCCAAATATGGGTAAGTTTGGGGTTATACTTTACCTGGCTTTCCCTAAATTTCATGGAGTTCCCTCAACCTGGACAGCCCTTCCTGGTTTATTGAGTTCTGTAACGGAATTCCAGAGCCATTTCCTCAATGTCTCCTCTCTCTTCCCTTATCCAGAGGCAGCATTTCTGTTCACTGTTTCCATCTGTTTTCCCATCATGCTTACATATTTATATATACAGTTTGTTCTTGGCAATTGCAGCTGGAAACTTTAGTGGCTTCCAGTGATGGAGTTAGGATGGATGGCTGATGGGTAGAAACATACTGAGCCTTGTACACCTGGGTTTGTAACCACTTCATAACTAGAGATTTTATGAGCACTGTCATCCTGACATGAATAAAATGCTTTCTTCAATATATTCTTTGCCAAGTTTGTTCTTTGTGGTGACATGGTCATTTTGTCTGCATGCTCATGGTCTCTGCATAATACTCTATAGCAAAAGCCACCATTCTCTGCATATAGACTTGAGGATTATCTGGGAGGCTTTGTCATAGGACTGCTCATTTAAATCACCAGCTACTAAAATCAAAAATGGTAACATTTGAAGACTCATTTCTGAGATGCATGAACCTCTTTTATTTGCTTTGTATTTAGAAAAACAAAGGCAAAACATGTCGTCTCCATGATGATCTACAGTAAAATATGACATTAGACTAGACCCATGATGGCAACTCACTTTTTTTCTTTGCCCTTAAAAACTCTGCCATGTTGGTGTACCATAAATCTCATTAAACTTCATGAACTAACATATATTGAAGTCATACTATGTGCCCAGGTCCTGCTAGGAGCATTTTTGCTAAATTCCATCACTTGACTCTCATTATAATATGATGCTATTATTAATAGAAAGTATTTAGACTTTTTAAATGTCTAGACCTTTAAATTCTACAGATTGTTAAATTTAATCTTTATGTGTGAAGTGGGAATAATAAGAGTTGAGCACAAATTTTCAATTGATGCTTCTAGGTAAAAGGAAAAAAATAAATAGCTAGATAAGTTAGGGACTCAAGGACACATAATTAAAAATTGTTGGTCAATAAAATGTTAGCTATGCCCAGGGGCCTAACTTGAGCTTATTGTAGGCATGTGGCTGATGCCATTTGGTAGTGTCATTTATTCATCTGAGAAATGAAGTTTGCTTTTAAGTGCTGTTGTCAAGGTTAAATGGAATAATGCTGTGTGTGAGGTTCAATGGTAGTTTAGTTGGAGTCTGTGACTACCAGCAGTTCATGGTTGGGAACTTAATCCCTAATACTGTCAGGTGGTAGGACCTTTAAAAGGTGGGTTCTAGAAAGAGCTCTTTAGGTCACTGGGAGTATGACCTTGGAATGGTTTAAAGTACCTTTGTGGAACTCCTGAGCTATCTGGGTTTGTATTTGAGCACGTGATCTGTCTGTTCTCAATCTCCTGTTCATCTTTAGTAAATCTGTAAATCTAGCATACCTATAAATCTTCAGAGCCGCTAATCAAGTAAACTTGTTCTTGTTATTGGTGATGATTTTTTAGTTTTATAAGAGTTAACTGCTCAAGCAGAAAATATAAGAAAATATAAATACCTGACCCAGTGCCTAGAATGATGTCTTGAGATTGGTGGCTATTCAAGAAATGGTAGCAGTTATTAATAGTTGTTAACAGGGCAAGCGAAGAACATACTACCACTGAGTATGTGAATGCTCTGGGGTTAACCTTAGAGGACTTACCCTTTGAAAAGAGGGTAGCACAGAGGCATGGGATATGATTCAGTTTGAGCAAGTATGTGTTTCCCTAAAAAGTAGCAGAAAAAGCTTTATCCACAAAGAGCCTTTCTGGAAAATTCTTTGCTGTGTCGGGGAGGGTACAAGTGTCAGAAGCCAGTGGTTACATGCACATGCACTTGAGCACAGTTACACCATCTGTGGGATGTGTCATTGGTTCAGTCCTTAGAATTGGCAGACAACAACCAGGAAAACATAACATGAGACCTATTTGATGGAATGGGTGAAGCTCTGTTCTGAGGGGATGGATAGCTTCATTTTTATTCTCATTTAATGTGTTCCATACCCAAGTGTAAACTTGGGTATGGTTTTTTAATTTTTAATTTTTTTTTACTATATATAGTGAGTACATTAACTTAGATGAATCCATAATTATTGGCTTATACTATGTACCTGTTGTTGTATTAAGTTTTAGGCAGACACAAAGAAAACACATGGTCTGTATGCTTACACAGCTGACAGTTCCAGTAGACACAGGAAAAGTTAGCCAGGAGTAACAGGCTTACTATGGTACTGTGAAAATGTTTGTACGTAATGAAATCACTCACTAGTACACTCAGTGTTTTTGATAGTAAAGGTGTATGATATGGTCTGGGTAAAAGCTTTTGATTATTTTCTAATCTGAAAGCCTCTTGGCAGAAGCCACCTGTGTGTGTGTGTGTGTGTGTGTGTTCATGTATATATGCCTTTGGGACTATATAAGTAGCCAACCATGAGTATTCTTCCTTAAGTAGGTCCAGCTTGCTGGTTTTGTAACAGCATCTGTCACCTCGGACTTGTCAATTCAGTTAGGCTGACTGGCTACCAAGCCCCAGAGATCCTTTTATTGTCTCTAGCACTGTGATTCCAAGCATCTAAGGATACACTACCATTCTTGGCTTTTGATGTCAGTTCTGGGACTCAGGTCCTTAAGTTTGCTTGGCAAATGCTGTATTGACTGAGCCATCTTCCAAAACTCTGCTATTCTTTTTTTTAACATAACATTTGTGTTTGTCAGGGTGGATTGCATGGACAGCACCATTTTCTCTGTAGCTTAAAGAATAAAGGCACACTGCTTAGGTATACAAAGCAATCACCTGTAAATGGTATGTCTGGGTGTGTCTGCCCCATGCCACACTTACCCTAGGATACTGCAGGGTCCTACTACCTGTAGTATCCTAGATCTCTGTGAAAAGAACATGTTGGAATTTGAGGAGTCTTGTTCTGTGTCCTACAGATTCATTTGGTACATTGCCCAAAGCCAGTAGCATGGCCACTTTTCTTTCCAGTTGCTAAGGCAGATCAATCTTACTTGTGCCTGGAAGGCTAGGAGTCTGCAGATTCCAGCCATTTTACTGAATTCTACATCCTGATTTGCTTTGTTTTCAAATTCCTAAGTTGTAAATACACTAAATAGTGTATTTGCAAAGGAAAAGATGCTTCCAAATCTGTCAGGGTGCCACATGCCTGCAATTCCATCACATGGACCATTGAGGAGGCAGGAGGGCTACATGGTCAGTTTCAGGCTAACCACAACAAATAAGCTACCTCCAAAGATTGCAAGAGACTTTTTTTTTTTTTTTTTTTTTTTTTTGGTTTTTCAAGACAGGGTTTCTCTGTATAGCCCTGGCTGTCCTGGAACTCATTCTATAGACCAGGCTGGCCTCAGAAATCTGCCTGGCTCTGTCTATGCAGTGCTGGAATTAAAGGCAAGCGCCACCACTACCTGGCTAAGACATATATTAAAGGAGCTCAATGTTCACTAGATTACTGGAAAAGGGGAGACAAGGCAATCAGACTGGTAAGTGTAAGAAAGCCAAATCTATGTACAGCTGTAATACCATAAACTGTTTAGGTAGAGGTGTGGTGCTCAGGGCAGATGGTCCAGATATCTTCATGTCTCCCAACAGCATGTATAATCTTGCGGCAATCTAGTAGGCACCATGCCAAGACTGGCAACATGAAACTAAGAAGTAGACTCAATAAGAAAATCAGATTATATTTATTATATGTATTACATGGTCATGGGAATATCTTTTCACTTTGTTAAAACTAAGTGGTTTAGCAAGAAAAACAGCAAGTTCTCTATAACCTAAAAAGTGTCTTAAATGCACCGTGGATAATTGATGCCTTACTGTTTATATATTTACCTTTCACATGCTATCTTAAAGGACTTGGCTTACTGCAGACTTTATAATCCAGTTCCTCCTTTTTTCCCTTTGTTTGCTCATTGCATTCGTGACTGCTTAGAATTTCCAGTCATACAGTGAGAATGGAGCTCCTTTAATATAAGCATGTACAGGTACACACTGACCCCATCCTTGTGTTGTGAGAATCATGGCCTCCTGGGGCAGCAAACAGGCCATGGGTTTAGGGAGAGTACAAGCCATCATTTGCAGAAGACTTGCCTGGTACCTCTACTCTCCCTCTCCACAGGCTCTTGAACATACTTTCTGCAGGTGGTTAGGAAGAAAAGTTCTAAAATACCCTCATTTCATTCTTTTGGAGACTGTCATTACCTTGTCAGCCAAGCACGTGTTCCCTCTGTCATAGTTTTACTCACTGAGGCATGGTGGGTCAGAGAAAACCGGTAACAAGCCCCTGTGTTACTGGAGTTTTAGGGAATTTTTTTTGGGATTCTGACTGTTGTTTATAAAAAAAATTTAAAATATATACACTAAATGTGCTCAATAATACTCAAATATAATTAGCATTTAAAAGAAAATCACTCCAGAGCAGAAAGACTGTAAATTGTAGCAGCTGCACAAAAAGAATGGAGATTAGAAGGAAAAACAAAGAACAAACAAAGAAACAAAAAAACCCCAAAAAACAAAAAACAAAAAAAAACAAAAAGGAAACCAGCCATGCAATTTAAGCTGATATAGAGTTCAGACATGGGGGGAATATGGTGGGGAGGAGAACTTTACAGAAAAAGGTACAGAGGCCTAAAATTTGTGGAAGCTCAAAGTGTTATGGAAAACATTTAAAAGGTAGATAAGAGGAAGAGAAGTAAAAGTTGTTCTTTTCTTAGTATTTCAGAAAAGTGAGCACTTAGGAAGCTTCCTGTCTGTTTTGTGTGAGACTATCCTGGGAGTAGGACTTCTTGGAAGGAAAGTTCCAGTATCTCACTGAAGGGATAATTACTCTATCTCCTTTGCATGAATTAAGGTGAACCCACTTTCCTAGTGCTGGTCCCTTTGTTGGGTATTTGACTTGGACTTGGCACAGTTGGGATGGTAGGTCTCTACTCAAGAGATTCTATTCTCTCTACCAGAAAGACTATTTTCTAAATGAGCCTTTCTTTATTGCTGCTCTAACACCTATATGTTTTAAGTGTTCACAGTTTTGGGGTTTAGAGGGAGTACAGTTATCCCTCTGTGTCCTTTCCTGGGTTCTAAGCCCTTCCCACCAGCAGATACTAACATTTCTGCATGCCAGAGTGCCTTATATGAAATAGCATAGTATTTTGTATCTACATCTTCCAGGTCATTTCTGATACCTCATTCAATGTAACTGTTATGTAAATAGTAACTTCATTGTATTTAGGAAATAATGGCAAGATGAAAATGTGTATCTATTTTATGCAGATGTGATTTTCTTCCTTTGGGGATATTTTTGAACTGCTTTTAGTTCATTGATGCTGAATTCAGAATGGCTGTTATTGGCTACTGGATACTAAGCTCAGCTCTCATATTGTTAACTCATGTAACCCTTTAGTAGCCTTCAATAGCTGGCATTTTTCTTCTATTTTATATTGACACTGAGAACTGGAAGGATGGCTAACTTTATCACTCTTCACTAATGAAAAATAGCATTTTTATACGAAACGAGGGTTTTTCTAAATCCAGCTCAGTCCACAGTTTATGGAATATTCCATCTTCCATCTACAGGGTGGGAATAGCTTTCTGTCCTCCCCAGAGGGCCTGGTATGCAGGTTACCTAGATTCCCGAGATTATCAGTAGTGTAAATGAGATTTGTATTTGGGTCACTTTTCTAACTCCCAGGGGAACCATGGGAGGGTATTAGTATAGTTGTGGATTAAAGCAAGTCGATTTAGTGGAATGAACCAATAAAGATAATTAATTAGTAACCACATGGAATTTGAGGGCAAGATAATTGACTGTAAATCTTCGATGATGTCTAGGACTGATACTGGTCCTAATGAGGATTGGAGGTGATGGTCATTGGTACCATCAGAATTAAGGGTTTGATATAGCATCAATGTGTACAAATAGCCCCAGATTGTGTACACCTAGGAGGAGAGAGTGCACTGTAATGCATGGTAGTGAGCAGCAGAGGATTGATTTAGCTATGGTCTGAAATGACACCCAGAACTTTCACATGCAGGAAAACCGTATTTGGTGACCTGCCATATTCCTTGTAGAGTGGCAGACCAATGGAGAAGTTTGTGCTCACTTACTATGTGGAGAAACTAACATGAGGTGTGATGGCTAGCAGATAGAAATTGACTATTGTGGCCAATACTTTCTGATGCAAAGACAATGGAATCATCATACAGTCTACTGTTTGATGTCTGGGATCCTGCTGCTGATGAAATTAATTACCCCATTTTCTCCAGTTGGATTGTCTTCCAGGTTATTTTGGAGTGTGGGGCTCATCAGCCTATGAAAGTATTTACTAGGCTACACCACCTTTGGTGTGTATCTCCATTGTAGGCTTTCGCTCGTGGATGAGGCAGGAGGTAGTTTGCTGTCTGCACCCAAAACAGAAACCATCTAGTGTACCTGCTAGGACTTCCTCTCTCTTTTTCCACTTAGAAAAGACTTGCTGTTATGATCTTAATCTGAATTATCCCCAAATGGATTATGTTTTGGATGCTCATTCTCTGGCTTGAGATGTTTTGAAGCACTGGAGCATTTAGAAGGTGGAACCTGGATGGTGGAAGTGATTCACTAGGAACAGACCATTGAAGATCATCAGTTGCCTTGCTTCTCACCTGTACTCTGCCTTCCTGTCTGGCATCATGTGAAGAGTGTCCCCCATATGCTTCCATTGCCATGAGCTAAAATGAAGCTTTATTACCTTAAGTTGCTTCTCAGGTATTTTAGTCTCAAAGATGCAGAAGTAACTGTTACTCTGAGAAGCTGAGGAATAAGTGACAGAATCCATCTATCTTCTTGGAACAACAGATGATGAACAAATAAGCAGAGAAATTGAGTTTTGGGCTTTATATGTGCAGTGAAGAAATGCAAGAGAGTAGGTTCCTGGGAGCACAATCATATGGAAAAAATCCAAGTCCTGTGGAAGGGATTGCAAGGAGGAACATCTGATAACTCAAGAGCAGTTATGTAAGCAGTCTTGTCTTCATGTCCAAGGCTGAAGCTTCTAAGACAAGAACCTGACCTGAAGCCCTTACCAGAAATGTCCTTCTTCCATGGATTGAAGCTGCCTTCACTATCTTTTGACCCCCATTCCACAGCTTCTCCATCTGTCATAAGTGGATTATTATCTTGTCCTACCTTTCTGCTGACCCCTCAATAATATTGACCTAGTAGAAAGTTTTAAAAGGTAAGTAATAAAAATGATAATGAAGCATTTGTGAACAGAATTCATGCTGTTGCATGCTAACAGAGAGAGTCCATCTGGCATGAGAGGGCAGATTTATTAGGCAGCTGTTTAGCAAGCATGTTTCTTCTGCTCCCAGGTTGACAAGGCAGCTGAGTATAGTTCTAGCTGGACTTTGATCTGTTATCTTGCTTGGTGTCTGCTCTGTGACCTTGAGATTATTTGAAAGGCCTTTCGGATTATGAATTGGTTTGTTTCATAGTCACAGAAATGATGGGTCTGCACAACGAATCTAGTCTAGAAAGGAGAGACAGATGAGTGACTAAGATACCCAAAAGTTTGTAGAAGATCTTCAGCTCAGGTAGAAGAGAGAGGGAGACAGATCAAGGAAGTGTCCATAAGTAATGACATCAGACAGAATTCCAAGCCTATTGCAGAACAAGGCCTAGGAGCTTGAACTTTGGGACTGCTTTCTGGTTGGTAGATTTGGACATATTATTTCATCTTTTTCTGGCTTTACAGTGGAGTCGACAGCCACACTGTCTAATCTCTGGAGCTATTGAGAGCATAAAATGAGTTAATGTATGCAGTGAGCTTGAGAGAGCATCAGCTCTATGAATGTAGGTGTGAGTACCTGCCAGGATTTGCAGAGAATGTTCACTAAGGCTGAGGGTAAGTACCACTTTAGGAAAAACTTGTATGATTAACAAAGGAGACAGTCTAGAGAGGCTACTGAGACTCCAGTGTACATTTGGCTACACATTCATGCTTGCATGGGCACATATACATAAACCTATGTGTATGTGAGAGGTACATACACCCACACCCACACCCTCCCACCCCCCCACACACACTCACAAACTCACACACACACACATACACAGTGTTGGAACTCCAGGGATAGATTTTTTCAGAGTTGAGATCAGATTGAAGAGAAGGGCTTGATTTTTGATGCAGACCTATATAGAGAGAAGTTTAACAGTTAGATCAGACTAGCTTTCCATGGAGAGCCTTCAGGATATTGAGCCGACTTACATGACAATGATTGGTGGCCTGTAACTTGTTCATTGTCTGTTTTGCTGTCTGTCTGTCCATGCATCTCAAAATATCTACTGACATCTCAAAATGGGTTGCTCATCTACCTTTCCAATTCATTCTTGAAACTTTAACTTCCAAAGTGACAGTGGTATTGAGAAATGAAGCCTTTGGGAGGGAAGCATAGATAAGAGTCATTGAAATTATGATCAGAACTCTTAGACATCAGACACAGGAGAACTTCCGCACTCCTTTAACCGTATCTACATACAGGGATCTAAGGTAGCTGCTGAGAATGAAAACAGTCATGAAATATCTGGATACTGCCCTGGATTGCTCAAAGGTGATTTTTCTTCCTCCACCTGCTTCTCATTTCTTATCTTAAAAGACACAGGGGTCACTGGCTCAGCCTGGCCATGAGGTGTCATTACTTGGATCTGTTCTGTTTGTGAAGCAGTGCAGGCAACTGAACACCAGGCCACGTCTTTGTGTGCTCATTTAATGAGAAAATTGAATGCAGAAGAGGAAAAGTTGGAGATAATTGGACTCAGGAGAGTTGCCTGGTTTTGGAGTTGATGAGCAGTTGATAGTCTCATAAGAAGTGCTTATGATGATCTACAAAGGACTTAGCTGCCGAATCCCTGACTTCCCAAGCTCCTCTCTGAGGACTCATCTGATGAGCAACACTTCCTTGGTTGCTGCAGAAGCAAGATGCTGAATATAACCCAGGATACTGCTTAGGTATCGAATGTTTTCTGGGGGGATTTCATAGAAAAGTCAGAGCTTAGATCTTTTTTGCAGTCTATGTGAAAATTTTCCTATTCTTAGTTAGCCAATATTTTTCCTGAAGTTGGAAGCCTACGTATGAAGACCAGGGATGCAGTACCTGCATTTTGCATATCATAAATTCTCAATAATGGTGGTTGGATGCAAGAATCTTTTTGTGTTGTGGGAGCCACTGTCAAAGCCAGATATTCACCCATTTGTTATAAAATGGACCAATGCTACATGGCACATTTCCATTGATGGCACTCCCCTGATACAGGGAAAGGTACATAATTGGGAAATGGGCAATATTCACAGAGCAATTACTGAGCTTGTTAATGAGGTTTACATGAAGGTTTCCAGAGAATTAATGAAGAACAAGGATTTTGGCATTTATGTTGAATAGCTGGACAGCTTGATAAGGGTGCAGATGAGAGTACCCTTGGCATAGAGGAAGGCTGTGAAACATTCTAGCTTCTTCTAGTCCATTCTCCAGGCTGTAGGCTTGGTCCATCTTCCTTGGTCCATGGCTCAATATATTGTATAGCCAGCAGCAAATTCCTTCTTCTTTTTCTTAGGTGTTCCCATTACAGATATGTTGATGTTGGACACCAATAAAACCAGAGGTCAAAGTTTAAAATCACAGCCTGTATTTTGTATTTTGATGTTTCTGTGTCTCTTCGATATATTATGAAGCCATCAGGATGGGCAGTTTCTTTCAGGCATGAGCCATTGTGAAGATCAAATAGAATAGTTTACACAAAAGGTTATTATGCACATGTGAGATCCACTAGGCCGAGTTCTTCATAGACACACAGAACTAGTTAGATGTTACAGATATGTATAGGGGCATGCATGTTGTTAGAAGCTGTACTAATGTAAAGAATTACCTTGTGATTGCAGCAGGCTGACAAGACAGTAGGCAGATCTACAACTGAGAGGTTTTCGTAATGACGTTTGCTCTGAAGGATGAGGCAAGTTGGTGTGGTTTTAGGAGAATCTTTTGACTATGTATGTGTATATTAAAACACACAAAATAACCACTCTTATTTTGTCTTCCGTTAAGCTACTGAAGACACTGTCTTAGCCAAATTTACCCATGGAGCTAGCTACCATAGTTATAGTAATGGGTACTGATATGTTAAGAATTAAGGCATGTGTTTGGCACTATTGGAGTCCCTGGAAATATATTGCAAATCTGACAGGCACCCAGAGTCTTTTCTCTAAGGGCTGATTATATAGAGTAGGTCAGGTTGGGGATAACATAACTGATATAGGCTTTCAGAACAGTTTGATAGGGCATTAGTCTAGCCTTCTTTGGATGGCATTTGAAATCATATGAAAGTCCTATAAATGGTATTGATTTTAAAAGTCAGGCAGAACAAATTTGAAATTTTAGCCTTAGTTTATCTTACTCCTTATTCACAGTTCAGATTTAATATAAATGACTAGGCATCACATTGGGAAAACTAATGCACAACTTTTGGGCTTGTTGCAGGAATGGAACAATTTAAATACTCAGTCAGTGATTATTTCCATCTCTGTACAAGGTTCAGTGTTCACTGTTGTGTTGTAGTGTACGTAGGTCTTGTTGGGTTGATGTGTGGGTCCCACCTCTGTCTTTCCACGTGGCTAGGGCCTCGTGGGGAGAGAGGTGCCTGAATTTGACTCTGTTTACTCCACGCTGTCACCTGGCGGACATCAGGCTATGTGAAACCATGGGACACCGCTCAGGGGTAGGAGCACTGTCTGAGGTCCTGCAGGGAGCCAGAGCTGTTGGCCTGGGAACCCCCAGGCCAAAAGGCAGCTGGGAACCAGCTGGTTCTCAGGCACTTGGGCTCCCAGGCACTGCTGGGGAGCCAGGGAAGGGCGTAGAAAGAAGTGGGGGCATAGGAGTCTGGGAACATGGCGAAATGCATGCTGTCAGAACTGTGTAGAACACAGTTTGGAAAAGCTGGCAGTATTAGTCAAGATGAGGAAGGAATATCAGTTCTTGGGTACCCTGGGACTCTGGTGTTAACAGAAAAAAAGGATTTATTTTGAAGCCTTCATAGAATACCCCGAAGTGTTGTTATGAATGGAGAACAGAGATAGGGCAAAAGCTATGTGTTACTTTTTTCTGAGGCTGTGTCTAGGCAGGGATGTTGACATGCCTCCATATTTTAAGGATAGTACTCACCATGATTAATTCTGTTTTATATAACTTATACTTTGTTGGATAGAACAGATCCCAAATGCTTGACATACCTAGCTTTTCTTGGCATGCTGTCTGCACCTGTTTTATTGTTTTTCCTGGAGAGCTTGACTGGAAGATGAGTAAAAGTATATACAAACTGATATGTTTCTATGCTTCTTAGAACTCAGCCTTGATGGCCTCATCTGAACAAGCTTGCTGTTTCTTAGAATGACTCTACTTAATATGGTAACTGCAGTTAACAGCAACACTTATGTCAACCCTGAAGGAATAGCATGTATTCTGTCTCAGTTCAGTACCACCTACTAGGAAAAAGACAGAATGCAAGCAGAACCAGGGAAATTAAACAGATTTGCATTTTATTTGTCTTTTCATTTATTTTTGTCCCCAAGTAAGCTGTGAACCTTTGAAGGACAGATGGTTCTCATTTTATCTCTGCTTCATTTCACAGCATAGGTCTGATATGTTGTCAGGGTACAGTACTTGTTGAGGAGTGAATAAACTGTGAAGAAATGTCTTGCTCCATGTTGTCCTCTGGCTGGGACAACTGTTGAGGCTTGACTGTGCCTACAGAATGGAATGCTTCATACAATAGGAGACTCAGTAATGGACCAGTACCTTAAGGATCTTATGGATGGACCAGTGGCTGACAAGCTCTCTGTTATCTGTGCCTACAGTACAGTATGTCAATGATGAGACGTCTCCAGTGGCAGTGCACCCTGGATAGATACTACGCATTAGTCGTTGGTTTAAAGCTAGGGTTTCTCTAGAGACTTGAATGGAAGTAAAGGTCACCACAGTATCCAGAGAGAAAGACAAGCTTATACCTAGATCTGGGAGATAAATGAGTAAAGAATATGAAATCCCAAAAGGAACATTGTCAAAATACAACCAAGAGACTTGGTCATGGATTATGACCAAGTGAGAAGCCATATCTCTGTCTCTCTGTCCATGTCTCTCAGTCTCTGTCTCTGTCTCTCTCTCAAACACACACACACACACACACACAACAACAACAACAGAGGAGACTTTCAAAGTGTGGTTAACACTTAGCAAGGGCTTTGTCCTCCATCCAACTGTCTGGGACATGTTCTTAGGACTTCAGATATTAAGTGTGCTTGAGTGCCAAGAAAAATAAGCTTTGAATATTCATAAGCATACACTGTTAAATGTTCTCTGATTTGCCCACCTGCATTAAATCTATCAAAATGATTGGTTAAAGACTTTTTAAGTGACATCCTTTGTATGTTAGGTCAAAAATCTCAAAGTCACCTTCTCTTTGTCACTTTTTTACTCTGTCACTTGCTGAGACCTCTTGTACCTGACATATCCTGTGGCCTTTTACTTCTCTGTCAGTTATCAGCCATGACATGGAATATTGGACTAGACTATGACTTGGTGTCATACTTTGTCTCCTCAACCATCATTTCTGTGGTTTTCTAAGATTTGCAGCAGCTCCTGAGGTGACCATGTAAGCCTTATTGTCACTCTCCCACTACAACACCTCCAGTTCTAGAATAGACCCCAATAACTTAGCAGCTTCCTTCCCTGGCCCTACTTGCTACCAGGATTGCCAAGCCACAGTTCTTCCACTGTCTAATCCCTGTATATTCTTTTGTTGTCAAGATGTAGGAGTCCTTTTGTCCCTTGGAAGCCCTAGAAACTTCTAATCCTTAAATATCTATCTTTAAATACTTCCTTTAAGACTCAGGGCTTTGTGTGGAGTTAAGTTCCCTGGCAGATATTACCCTAGAGCTGTGGGGATCGTTGGACTCCATAGCCCTCCTGTCTATCACACAGTGGAGATTCTTTTCAGCTGGAACCATGAATATCCCACAAGGTTGCTTAGTCAATGCATGCCTTTACTTGCTTTGCTAAATTGTGCTTTATTAATGTGTGTGATTATACTGATGCTCAGGCTACTGTGCTAATGACTGATAATTGCCTTAATAAGCTATTTGTAAGAAATACAGTAATACCAATCATAATGAAATCAGATCTTGCCACAGCTGGTATGATAATAGCCCTTTGACTGATTTGGAGAGCAGCCTTTAGATTCCTTCCACAGTTGGAAGAGCTCAGAGTTATGCATGACTTTTTGGTCCCCACGTTTACCTCTACCCCATTTGCATGTTAATCACGTGTGGATCAGTATTAAGGATAGGTCCTGGTGCAAAGACAGATTCTGCAACCACACAAGCCTCACAACTACTATCCACTTCTTAAGGTTACCTGTGGCTCTGCTCCATGCTACTTTCTTGGTTGCAGCACAGTTAGATACCTGCTGTCAGGACCACTTCAGATCACAATGGAAGAGAGACACACTGGTCCACAGAGCTTCTTTTGTTATCTGGAATCTTATAATCATTGTGAATAATGGGGAACCACCATCCTATGGCTTGTCTGTACATGTGTTTGCTCTTATAATGTGGCTCTACACAGTCTATAGGTAGATTTTATCTGAGGCTCAGAGTATTATCACATGTTCTTGGATTCAGTGTGTTCCTGTTCAAATCCTAACCATAACATATGGCTATATAAGTTGATAGAGTTAAATCCTCTCAGAGCCAGTCTCTTTACCCACAATTTAAGAAAGGCAATGATTCAGTTAACATACGAATTGGGAAGCATTGTGATTCTGTTGCAATCAATGTTGGTTTCTGGTCCCTTTTTCCTAATGCAGATTGCACTTGGTGTGAGAAGTTGCCTGTCTGTTGTATGTAGGCAACGGTTGCCCATACCTGTACCCTCCCGTAAAATAGACACATCATCATGGGACTATTATTTATTCTTGTATGTTTTGAGAGTACAATATAATTATATCATCTCCCTTTCTTTCCCCACTTCCAAATCCTCCTTGTACTCTTTCAAATTTTTGGCCTCCTTTTTCATTAATTATCATTACATGCATATATGTATACATATGTGCATATATATTCCCTAAGTAAAACCCACTCAGCCCATGTATATAGGCTTTTAAGGGATGAGCATCTGGTATTAGATAATCAATAGCTATGTGTGTTCTTTTCTTGGAAAGGCTATTTTCTTCATGAGACTGTTAAGTGACATGTGGCTAGTGGAAACAAGGGGCTGATCTTGGGATTTTATTTCTTCTTAAATTTTAATTTGTTATAGAAAACAAATTTATTTTTAAAATTGACAGATAAATTATGTTTTTGTCACATACAATTAACATGTTTTGAGGTATATATGTATTGAAGTCTTCCTCAGTATAGCTACTTAACAAGTATATTATTTTATATTATCATCATACTATTCATTCTCTTGGTAACCTTTTTAAGAAAACAATGCAATTCATTATTCTGCCATACAGTAGATTTTTTTAAATATACACCTCTCCTCTCACTTGATTGTGTGTTCATTGCCCTTCATTTCACATTCTTTGCCTTTCACCCTCTGGTAATGGCCATCTTCTCTTTCCTTTGTGGGATGGACTGTGTCATATTCTATACTTGGAAGGAGCCAAGATGTCCTTCAGAAGATGTGTGGACAAATAGTCTGACACATGCAGAAAATGGAATAAATAAATGACCAGTTGGGCCATGGAATGCTGGGAATGAACATCCAGACCTGTTACCAAGTAGCACATGCCAATCTAAGTTGTTGAAAACCGTATTTTAACTGCTAGTCTGGAAAAGATAAATATGGCTATAGTAAAAAGAGAGCAGTTGCCAGAGGTTAAAGGGGAGAGAATGATGAATTAACTGAACACAGGATTTTTAGGACAATGAAACAACTCTCTCTGATGATAGGATGGTAGACGTATGTCACTAAGCATTTGTTAAAACTAAATCAGGAGCAAACTTAACTTGTGGACTTGGGATTGATGATGAGAGTCATGACATGTTTCTCCGGTGGGAGATGTTGAAAGTGGAGCAGGCTATGTGGGCAAGGAATATATGGGAAACTTGCATCTTCCCATTATTTTTTATGAAGGTAAAATTAACATTAAAAATTAGTCTGTTTAAAAAAATGCCTAATTGTGAATGCCAATGCTTATTGAGTTCTTAATGAACCTGAGCCCATAGAAGTTAAGCTTGAGGGGTCCCTGATGAGGTTTGGGTTCAGGCATGCTGTCTCCTAGGGCTTTCTAGATTTGCTGTTGCCAGTTGCCAATCAAGATGTTTCTGGAAGTTACATCTTTGAAAGTACAAGAAAGAAATATTCTATGTTGGTTTACATTGTCTCCCTATGAGCAGCTGAGCTATCAGTCTTGAGAATCTGCTCAGGCTTGGCCACTGTTCTGTATTCCTGGCTTGAAGGTAAGTAAACTCTTGTTCTGATTTCAAAGAGAATGTAGTTGGGAGATGATTCACTGCAGGCAATTTTGATGTAATGATACAGTGCCATTCCTGGAATGTGTTCAAGAGCTATTTGTCTTTTTCCTATAGGGAATTGTTTGAAAAGATGTTGCTATAGAAGCATCTGCAAGTATAGCATGTGAAATGTGAAGGCTAACTTGTAAGATGCAGGCTGTTTGATACTGGCCTATCATGGCACTGTAGCACAGTTTACCTTAGCCACCTGTCTTTTTGGTTTCTCTATCTGGTCATCTCAACACTCCAAGTGGACTTTACATAAGTACTATTTGGGTTGTCTTGTTCCTCCCTCCTTCTGAGTAATACATTGCCTGTATGTCCACCTATGATCTATTCATCTAACATTAATCATTCCTTTAATTCATCATTCCATCTATCCATGTCAACATTCATCCATCTGTTCACCACATACTCGTCACTCATTCACTCATCCACTTGCTCACTCATTCACTCACTTACTCACTATGTTTCTTTTGGTCAGACATTATTCTTAGACATTGGAATTGTGGTGATGAATGAGATAGACTGTTATCATAATCTTAATTCTAGGAAGGAATTGTGAAAGAAAACAGACACAAAAGGCTGCATATTGTCAGATTTCATTTGTAAAATGCATTCAGAATAGGTGATAATCTATAGAAGCTGATTTTCATACTGGAACCTGAGGTAAGTGTGAAAGAGAGAGAATGGCTAGCATCTGGAGGTTTCATTTGTGGGCAGTAGAAAATTTGAGCTTGAATGGATGTAGTTGCATAGCATTGTGAGTACACCACACGTCTCTGTTATCTTTATTTTCTATGACTTTCAATTAATTAGTTTTTGTTTTGTTTTGTCTTGTTTGGAAGACAGGGTTTCTTTTTTTCCTTTTCTTATTTATTGGATATTTTATTTATTTACATTTCAGATGTCATCTCCTTTCCCCGTTTCCCCTCCCTAGAACACCCACATCCCATCCCCTCTCCTCCATTTTGCTTTTATACCATTTTAATTACATGCAAGTATTAAGGTCAGTTCTAAGTTGAGGGACTAGCAATACAATAGATGCAAATAATCAAGGAATAAGCAAGACAATAAACACAATTAGTCAAAGAATAAGCAAGGCAATAAACAAAATTCTGTGAACACTCCTATGATCACTGTTTCTAAGGGATGACCAAAATATCTGCTCCAACTTCCCTGTCCTAGCCCAAAGTCATTTTCATGTCTGAAGCCTACTTCCTTGTTCTAGCCTAAAATTTAGATTTGTCTGAAATTACTTCTTTGTTCTAGCCTAATGTCAGATTCCTGCCTGAATCCTACTTCCTTGTCCTTGGCTAATGTCAGATTCCTGCTAAGCAGCCCATTTCCTTGTCCTTGTCCCTTGTCAGATTCTTGCCAATCAGCCCCAAAGGCTCTCTTCCTCTCCCCCTTTTTTATTTCACTAACAAGACTGAGCTGAGACAGGTTCTCTTTATGTAGTCTTGGCTGTCCTGGCCAAGCTATCTGTGTAGGCCAGCTAGCCTTGAACTCACCTAGATCTGCCTGCCTCTGTCTCCTACGTGCTGGGATTAAAGTCATGTACCACCACCTCCTGTAGTAATATTTATTTTTTAAATAGCAACACATTCTAGTGAAGGGAGATAGACAGGAGCTAAAGTTAACACTGACAGTGCGAAAATTCTAAAGTGCAAAGATTAGTTATGCTTTGAACAATACTGAATTTTTTGTTTTTCCTACCAGAACTAGAGAGTGAATCCAGGCCCTTTCGTGTGCCAAGCAAGCTCTCTACCACTAACCTATATCTCCAAACCTTTTTTGCTTTTTATTTTGAGACAATGTCTTACTAAATTGTCCATGCAAGCCTTGAACCTGTTTGCCACCCAGACAGATCTTGAAGATCTGATCCTCCTGCCTCAAAAAGGAAGGTGATTTAGATGAGGACCTGCATGATTCTCATTTAAGACCCAAAGGAGGTGTCTGTGTGAGGAGGGTATGTCTACTCAGTTTGAGTTTGTGTGAGGAGAGAGGAAACATTTTTGCTACCAGCCCTAAGGTGCTTTTGTACAGAAAGAAACCTCCAGATAGGCATGAACATTTTACTGCTGAGCTTCAGAAAAGGGTGTGGTCACTGGATTTCAATTCCTCCTGCAGGGCAGGGTGCAAATCCCTCTAGACCTGCTGCTGAGAGCCTAGGGGAGAGGTAATTCTGGGTGGGATTTTTACTTGGAATGACTTGGAAGAACCATTGCAGGTGGTATGAGGGACAAGCAGAGGAGAGGAATGTTGCCTGCTTTTCAAAATAGTCCTTTTGGCTATTAGAAGGGATCACAGAATATGTGGCATCTATTAGGAATCAAGGATGATAACTCAGCAGAAAATGCTTGTGCTTTGAACCACAAGGACACTGACATGAAAAAAAAAAAGTGGGAAATTGTCAGAACACTAGGATGTTTTCAGGTAAATTTAGCAAGGTTTGTTGATACTGGAATGTAGAGACTAACAAAGGGAGGCATCAAAAAGGAATCTGGTTTCTTCTTTGAGATGCTAGAAGTAGGTGGGGGCGGATGGGGGAGACAACAGAATCCCATTTACTCTAATGAGAAGGATTGCTAATGTTCTTCTAATGTCCTTCTCCCAGAGTAAATGGCTTGCAAAAGGACATTAGGAGTTTGGTTTCAGTCTTATTGAGTTAGTGGTGGCTTTTAGACATATCCAGATTGATGTATTGGGCTGGGAAGCTGGACATAAGCCAGGAGTTCTGGAGCAAGGTGAGGGTGGGTGATATAGACTGTGAGTTGCCAACATTCAGATGACATCAGAGATTATGAGCCTGAAGAAATTAGCTGAAGGAAGTGTATGGGTAGAAGGGAGGATGCTGAATTTGATTGCAAAAAAAGGGCCAAGTGATGGGTGGGACAATGGGGCTTAGTTTAATCCCTTTTAAAAAGTGTGTGTGCGTGTGTGCGTGTGCGTGTGTGTGTGTTTGTGTCTGTCTGTCTGTCTGTCTACTCTAAGTTCGCATTCTTTCACTGAAGCAGAGCTTGCTATTTCTGTTAGACTTGATGGGTAGAAAGGCCTTGAGATCTCTCATCTCTGTCCCCCAACCAGATGCATGCACTGCGCCTGTATTTCCATGGTGTTTGGAATACAAACTCAAGTTCTCATGCTTGTGCAACAGACACTTTAAGGACACTTTAAGTTAGTCCCTCAAACTAAGATTTGAAAATTTTAAACATAGTTCTGCAGTCTTGCCTTTGTTAAAATAAAGGTAGTTTGCTTAAATACACAAATATATGAAGTGCTTTATGGGGGGCTTTGGGGTAGCCAGTTTTTGCTGTATAATGCAGCAGTGAGCTAGGCTGTGAAGTCAGGGAGTTATGCTTTTCTTATTTGTATCCCAAGTTCTGTAATTTAGATGAAGTGTCCACCAGAAGACCACATGGCAGATGATGTTTGGCTATTATGGAGAGATGGTGGAGACTTAAGGAGAGCTGACCTTGTAGAGATAAATTGGATTAATGGGAATTTGGTCTTCAACGGCCAAAATAGGTGGGACTTTGGCCTCTTTCTTTTTTTGGTTTCTGTCCTTCTTGAGATAAGAAGCTGTATGTCCAGACAAACGTTCTGTCTTTTTACATTATATCTAGTATTTCATTACAGTAACAGAAGACTGACTGACACAAGCAAGAGACCAACACATCATCTGGTATTCAGAAGGTGCCAAATAACACATTTGTAAAATACAGAGTAATCAGTCTTTCCCCTCTGAGCGTGAAGACTACTGTGGAAAACTGTGATTCATTATTTTATCACTGGCTCATTGTTTGAACCAAAGATATGTGTATATTATGTGCTTTATTAGTAGAGATAGAGTTGGACCTTCAGAAGTTAGAGATTTACCACATTTGGATGGATGAAAAGTTCCTGAGGCAGTTCCCAAAGAGAAAACTAAAGCTACTGTGAGCCCAGACTATTGGGATCAGCAGAAGACTCTTTTGACCTAGATCTATCTGGTGTATCCTATTACATGTACCGTAGACATAGCATAGTGTCCTGACATGTGAAACA
This sequence comes from Grammomys surdaster, assembly GCF_004785775.1. NCBI lineage: Eukaryota > Metazoa > Chordata > Mammalia > Rodentia > Muridae > Grammomys > Grammomys surdaster. Next base: position 2,932,229 of record NW_021620584.1, read on the forward strand.
TTTGAATTTTTTCAGACCTGATAGAACTGGCTCATTGCACTATTGCTGTTTGCTTCTGGGAGTCTACAAACTTGCTCTGTGTCAGGTAAAGGAGGCCTACTTGCCCAGTGCTCTCTCTATCAACCCATAAGTGTCAGAAACAGACATGGATTCATACATGTCACCATTGACTGCTGGAAGAATTAAGTGCATCTTGTGTGACACTACTGGAGAGGACTTTTAGCTGAACCTCATTTCCTCTTAACCTCACCTCACATATTGTTTCCCTTTGCAGATATTGCTTGTTGTCATTTTGCCATCAATAGTCATAGCCATGAATAGCATTGTGCTAAGTCTCTTGAGTTTTCTTAGCGAATTACCAAGCCTGAGGCTGGTCTTGGACACTTCAGTCATCTTCGCTCTGCTTTTAGCTGTTTACTTTGTTAAACAATCAGTCATAGCACCTTACAGACCTTTGAATTTCATTAACATTTACTGGGTCTCAACAATGTGCTTTCCACTGGTAAATCTCTAAAACTCCAAAACTCTAGGAGAATTTGCTGAATTTTTCATGTTACAGCACCAGATATTTCCAGAAGTAATTGGAAGAGACTCCCAAATATAAGATACTATGGAAGCTCTATAGATGATTGACATCTAAACTAATAAGCATTCTAATTAGAAAGAGAGGATGTAAGGCTAAGGCAGCAGATTCCCTAGAATGTTCAGAAGAATTCAGTTTTGTACTTCTCTACCAAAGTGGTATTGCTGAGCAAGATGAAATTATGATGCCTACTCAGATTTCCAGAAGTCACCTTAAAGTATCAGTAGTCATTTCTCTTTCCTGACATCTTCATTCTTAGTTTTCATCTGGCTGTATAACCCTGTCCCAGGCTCCCTATCCGTACAGCTGTCTGTGTACCCACTGAACCACCTAACCTCCCATTCATGTCTACACATTTCCCACCCATGTTCCCATCGATTTACTGTCTATCTGTCTTCTTGGTAACCCACCCATTTCCTCATCCTACCTATCCACCCACCTATCTTTTGATTTACCCAGCTCTCTACTTACTTTCCCTTTTCTCATTTATCCAGTTTCTTTTTGTCTACCCAAACCTTTCCCCATCTTCCCCACTAACTGCCTGATCTTAATATTCCTATTTTTTATAGGTCTCCTCATCTGTCTGTCTGTCTGTCTGTCTATCTATCTATCCTCTAACTATCTGCCTCCCTCTCTCTCTCTCTCCCTCCCTCTTTCTCTCCCTCCCTCCCTCCTTCCCTCCCTCCCTCCCTCCCTCTATTTTCTTCCCTCCCTCCCTCCCTCCCTCCCTCCCTCCCTCCCTCCCTCCCTCCCTCTCTTTCTTTCTTTCTTTCTTTCTTTCTTTCTTTCTTTCTTTTTTCATGCTTTCTTTCCTTTGTTTCTTCCTTCCTTCCTTCCTTCCTTCCTTCCTTCCTTCCTTCCTTCCTTTCCTTCCATCCTTCCTCCCTAATCATCCCTAATTCATATCCTGTCCCTTCACATTCATCCAATTCTTGTTCTTCTGTCTACCCACTTATTTGCTCTTCTTCCTTTCTATGCAGTTATCCATATTCCTGTTGATCCACTCTTTTTCATACCTTTCTGGTTGTCTATTTGTCTACTGATTTCATTCTTCTGTCTATCTAATCATCCATCCACCAGTCTATCCTTTCTCTGACCTTTCTTTCTCTTAGTCCTGTCATCTAGCTACCCACTTATCCTTTCATCTTTTTATCCTTTCACTTGTCCATCTGTATACACTTCTACCTTTACTGCTCTCCCATTTGTCCACCTGTCTGTTTACCTGTCCACTCTCCCATCATTGCTAGATAATTAGTTACATTAATGAATCTTGATTATATTTAGGAAATATTCTATAAGTGCTAGGGTCAGTTGGTTGCTAGGAGTTCCTCTTAGGGTCTACAGAGAAATAGATAGTCATGGTACAGGTATTTCCTCGCAGGTAGAAGTTTATAGGTATGCCATTAAACAAATGAATGACCAGTTAGCTCTACCATATATCTAAAGAGGTTATCTCCACAAGGGGATTAGGGACGGAGATGCAATTTGATTCTCCCTTCATGGCTTTTAAGTAAAGGAGAGGGAAGAAAGCCTCTGGTGTAGTGGATTCGCAAAGGTTAATTTAAAATATTCCTTTAATTGGGTTTTAAGATGGCTCTGCTACACCTTAGTATACAGTTGCGGTTGGAATCATGCCCCAGGTAAGTGGCAAGTAGCAATTACCCTCATTGACCTGCAGATTCTAAGGAGAAGAAATCTTCCCCAAAGGATAATGGGAAAAAGAGTCTTCCCCTGGAGAATAGCTAGCAGTCCTGTGCCACTGACTTTGTTGTGGGTGTAAGTGTTTATGATTGGGAGGTATAAAAACCAGATTACCCTCTTCAGATTTGGCTTTAGTGTAAGGGCAAATGCCTTTTGTTACTGATTTGTTTGAGAATGTTAACCTGACTCCTTTGCCTGGTGAATTTATTAATAATCCTCCCTACACCCTCCCCAAGTCATTCATTATTTCCAAAGTTAATTAAATATTAGGGGTTTCCTCCTGGGATTCTCCTAGGTAATATGAGCTACAAAAGACTTTACTTTCACAAATGAGTAATGATAACAGTGGGGAACCATGTATATCAGGTATTGTTTCAAATGTTGTACCTTGCTGTTCTCAGATTAACTCTTTACTTCTTACAGTAGCAGATACATACTCTTGTTATTTCCCCATTTAAAACACAGAACTGAGATATGAGGTATGTGTGAGATTATTTCCCCAAATACCTTTACCAATCCTTTTTTTTTGAGAGACACAAAAGTTCAATTGATGAACAAAATGAAATGGACAGACTAAACTTAATCATAGTTTGTTACATTGCTTTGATTCTGTTAAGGTGACGAAAAACGTATGTTACAACTAGCTAGAAGTGATATGAGTCACATACTTGATAGGAGACTTTTTTAGGATATGCAAAAATCACTCTAAATTCAACAGTTAGAAACTAAATACTACAGTTGAAAAATGGGTAGAAAGTAAGTCAAGAGAGAAAACATGTGCATTACAAACAAGCATTTTTAAACATAGTCAGGGACCTAGAGAAATACACATAATCTATAAAGAGGTTTCCTGAACTCTCAATAGAATGCTTTAGAATACTGGGAACGCCTGATAGTGAGGATGTATAGAAATTACATATTTGGGGCAGATGCAAAAACTTACTGAGCATCTGTATGATCAGTCCTTAAGTTTATTTGTCATATGATATGGCAGTTCTGGCAGTTATAGTCTTGGAAGAATAAAATTTATGTCTATATCTCTTTATTGGACTTCTGTTTGTAAGAACTAAAAATTGAAAGTAACTCATATATCCTTTTTCAAGTAAATGAGGAAGTATGTCCTAGTGGATCACACTTAGGGAAACGACAATGGTTGAGAAACTCAGCGATGAGTCCTTATTAGGACAGTCTGCTAAGTGAAATAATATCATTCCACTACATGGTATCTTATAGGACAGAGTAGAAGAGTGTAAGAACAGATTGTTGGGGGTGGGAGTGGGGCAGTGGACAGAGCTGGGTATATATGTAACAGAGTAGCATGAGGTCATTTCTTTTCCTGTTGATTTGGTTCATGCTGAAGATCAAACCCAGGGCCTTTGCACATAATAAGTAAGAATCTGAGTAATGTATGAAATTTGAGTCATTGTGCTGCTGATGCTAATGTTCTGCTTTGAATATGAGTATCATCTCATAATGTCAGATGAAAGGTACATGTGGTCACTCTGCTATTTTTGTACCTCCTTGTGAATCTACTGTTATGTGAGAGATAAACATATAGCTGAAAACTATACCTAGATAAATATGTAACATAGAAAGCATTGGATATGATTCTTGCCTGTAAAAGGGTGACAGGATTACTCTGCCCACAGGAAACTTGTGAAATAGAGTGATTGAGCCAGGCATGGTGCCAAGCTATCTGAAACAACACAAAGCATGTTTTTAATACACTTTTTTCTTTCTTAGTTGCAGGCTAAGTCTAGCTGACCGCATATACCTGTTGGATTGAAAACTCAGCAAAAGCTAGTATAGTATAGTGTATACACCAAATCCCAGCTTGTGCAGCTTCAATGAGGGGAAGGACACTGTTTTCCTTCTCTATAAATAAATCTGTTGAGAATTCTGTCTCTGTATCACCAGTACCCTCTCTTTTTGTCTCTTTATTTTGCTGACTTCCATAGGTAGCTCTTCATGTATAGTTTATAAGCAGCATCCCTCCTGTTTGCTACTTAGTTAGTCCCCTAGTATTTGTTCTCACTGCATGGACTTATGGAGCAGTGCCTGGCCTGTGTCGCTCCAGCAGTGTTTCTTGAATGAGTAGACTCAGGTGATAGGATGCTCTCCCTTGGGTGCTTAGTCTATAACATTTTGTGGGCAGACTTGCCCCCCCTCTATGAGATTATAAATGCCTCTCTGCTGTATCACTTGCTTCAGGGGACATTCTTTAAGGGACTGGGCATATATCACTGTTTTTCCACCCATGCAGGCAGGCTTTCAGTAGTGCTCTAGAAAAAAAAGAAGACCTCATCAATCTGGAAGAATGATAGTTGATTAAAGAGGTGTCCAGTTCAACCATGCAAACCAGCTAGAATTCACTGTTCTTGATCCCAAGGGCCATGAAGGTTGCTGTTTTTAATTGAGTCTCATGGTGTTAGGTGAGATGTATGATTCTTTCTGTCACAGAGTGTTTCTGACTTTACTTTTGTGACTATGGGACTCACCTCAGTTTGTTGTATTCCCAGAGTTGCTTCCATGAAGGACTTGTGCTGGATATCCCAGGGTCTGCATTTGTAGTGCTATCATGGAGCCATTGAACTGTGTAAAGCAGTTCTGAGTGCAGGAATATGAATGATTATGCCATCTCCTTCAGATTAGTCCTTAGAAAAATGTGTGATGCTCCCACATCCTGTGATGTAGCAGCAGTCAGTATGAGGCGTATCTGGATGAGGTTGGGGATACAGATCCACATGTCAGCAGGAATGGAGGAAAGGAGGGAAATTGGCATCTTTTGATCATTTGTTGAATACCTGTTGAATGTTTAGAGGGCACTTCTTCCATATCAGTTCTCCCTTGTAAACTAGTATTTCTTTCCACTCCTATCCCTCCATTAATTATTATTTTATGTGTACAAGTGATTTGACTGGGTGTATGTCTCTCCACTGCATGCATGCCTAATGCCCTCAGAGGTCAGAAGAAGGCATTTTCTATAGTTACAGGTAGTTGTGAACTATCCTATGGATACTGGGAATCAAATCAAGGTCCTGTGGAAGAACAGTCAGTGCTCTTAATTCCTAAGTCATCACTCTAGAGCTGACTTTTTATTGTAAGTTCATTTTGAGATGAGCGCACTGTGCCTCCTGTATGTAACTTTGGACTCAATTTCAGACATTACCAAGTTTTTGAACGTTTTAAAAAATGGTCTTATGTAAGTAATACAACACAAGGAGGATTAAGATTGGGTTTATGGTCTTTATTTTGTAGGCAGACATACTAATTTGAGGTCAGAGCAGGGTGTGTATGACTTTTCTAGAATCACAGTTGTAAATGAGGAAAGAATAACACACATCAGTGTTATCTTGTTTTTGTTTCGTTTATCAGCACAGGCTGATCTCTAACTTATATCGATTGTCTTGCTTTGGGAGTTAAAGGATTACAAGGCAAGAGCCACTACACCTAGCTCAAGTCAGTTCAGTTTTATAGCAACCTTATGGGAACGGAGGATCCTGGACCCAGAGTCATGATGTCAGAGTATATCTTAGGTTGGTCAGGAGCACATTGGTGTATGCCACTTATGGAATGTGCTGGGAGCTTGTTTTAATTTGGATCTCCAGCAGTGAATCTGACCTCAGGTAGGCCTGAGCAAGGTTCTCCTTTTTATCCTGCAGGTTCCTAGGCCTTATCCTCTCCGGTGTGCTTGTCATTTTCTATCCATGTTCAGCTCTGTTCTTAATTGGAGCAGCTCAGACACATCCCCATGAATCAGTGGTGGAGGCTGGAGACTTTGATGGCACTGATCGTATAAGTTTACTGCAACCACAGGGTCATGCAGTTTCTGAAACCTTTTTGTGATGTTTTTTGAAGAGGAAGTTGGAGACAGTGCTCATTTGTAAGGAAGCCAGCAGTAGTCCTATCTTCTGTGGTGTCACCCAAAGTCAGGGAAAGACTTGATGACTGTGCAGCAGGCTCTCGGGTGGTGGTTGACATGGCTGCAGGGGCCCCTTCTCTTCTTCTCCTCCTCTCCCTTCTTATTTGAGGTTTACTTTTGACTCTTTTCCCACTTGTCTCTGTTCCTTGGCATTTTCCATGCTCTTCTTTTTCCTGTTTTCTTTCTCCTGTTTTTATGGATATGTTCTTTTGCTATTATAATTTCACTCAAAAAACCAATGTCCTCAACTACTTTTGATTTATATTTTATAGGTTTATTTTGTCTTTCTTATATGAGTTCTTACTTTATTCCTTTATTTTTTTTATTATGTTTATCCTTTCCCCTCTAGATCTGGGGCTTGGATTGGTTTTAGAGACATCTGTTTCTTTAGTCTGTGTGATTGCTATCCTCTGGTTGCGATGGGTTGAGGCTAGGGGGAAGTTGTATTCCCTCTGTCACCCCAGGGTTCTATCTTACCAACTTCTTTCTGACCTTCTGGATCCTTGCACTTTGGTATTCTAGTCATCATTGAAGCTACCTCTAATTGAATGGTAAATAATAGCTCATTCTTGTATATGTGTGTACAGATGAATACCTTTATAGTGTTGGAGTGGAATATGTTCTCACGAATATGTATTAAGTTACTAAAGTCGCATAACCCTTGTGAGGTATATACAATTATTGTCTTATTTTATATAGGAAGAAATCAAGGCCTAGGGATAGCAACTGCATCATACAGTCACACAGCCAAGAAAGAACGGAGAATTTGAACAGTCTCTTACTCAAGACTCTACATTTTTAACTATTATATCTGCCATACACAAACATATATATTTCTCTCTCTCTCTCTCTCTCTCTCTCTCTCTCTCTCTCTCTCTCTCT
>NW_021620584.1:2939326-2996725 GCF_004785775.1 Grammomys surdaster
TCTCTCTCTCTCTCTCTCTCTCTCTCTCTCTCTCTCTCTCTCTCTCTCTCTGTTTATAAAACTCTTTCACATAAAAACACAATTCTCACCTCGGAGAATTAATAAGAGCGAGTTTAATCTGAAGCCAGATGTTAGTGACTGTGGCCCAGGAACACAGCTTCAGTTAACTCCAAACCTCATTTCCATCATGTCAATAGTTTTATGAAATTTTTATTAATATAAAGAAGAAAGTAATAAATCAAGGTACTTTTAATGCATTGATGGAAACATTAGATGGTCAGGGTACAGCAACATAGGGAAGTCTCCACTATAGGCCTCGGGTGCTGTGTAATAGCTTTCTTACTTTATGCCAGGAAGAAGCTGGTGGTCTGTTAATATATCAAAAGGTTTTCCCTATTAGTCACAAGCATGTTAGATTAAAGGTGCAGAGGTGGATAGGGAATGTCTTTTAAAGGGTCTAATGATTGCCAGGATAATTATAGCCAGGCTCATCCCAAACTTTACACAATCATTGAAGTTCTCATCAGCTAACCAGCCTTGCAGAATGTTCCCTGTCAAATGAAATGTTTTGTTTTCTTGGAACTGTTTTTCACAAACTTCCTATACTCCTATTCTAGCTCTCCATCCCAGTCTATTCATAACTGCATATTCCATTTCCCCTTTCTAGGGGGACCCTTCCATCTCTCCTAGTCTTTTAACCAGGAGATGGAATTAAGGGAGGAGTTAGAGGAAATACAGGGAGAGACAGCTAAAATTAAGGGCCTTTTGAGGGGTATGGAAATCCAATACAGTAAAATTTTCCATATACATATACATATACATCATATACACATGTGAAGGAGATCTGAATGGAATGCCAAATGACAGGGAGATGGAGAGTTCTCTTATTACCAAATGAAGTCTTCAGTTTTGGTAATAAATTACGTCTACTTGAATTATTGTCTGTTGGGGTCTCATAGGACCCTCAAACAGTCAAGGCTATTGGTTGCCTCTGCAAACTGATGTTAAGGCCCTACTGTTGAAGACAGACTGACACAAGTCAATGAACAAGAAGTTGTGCTGATATCTTCATAGACTCTTGATGCCTGTTAACCAGTGTTTATGGTATTGGAAGGTACTCTGTAGATTACCAAAACAGACAGGTAAATACCAGTCCAGCTACAAATGCTTTGAGCTATAATGGTGACCTGCCTGCAGGATGCACTAGTGCAGTAGTTGTACAAACTTACAGGAGGAACCAACCAGTATCTGACTGAATTTAAGGCCTACTCCATGATATGGAATCCATTCCCAACACTGTTCTAGTAGCCAAGAATCTGAGACTAGATAGGCCAGGGACCTAGTAGCAAATCAAATACTTATGATATGCTAACGTAACATCTTAAAATAATGTCTTGCCCAGCCATCATCAGAGACGCAATAGATGAATATACACACAGAGGCTTACTGCCAATTTATGTACAGATAGTGAGAGATCTTGGAACACTCAATTGTAAATGGGATGTTTCTATCAAATTCTCTCTCCACCCTACAGGGTTCAGAGAACCCTTTGGAAGGGGAGGTAGAAAGACTAGAAGAACTAGAGGGAATAGAGAATACTAAGGACACAAGAGCTTCTAAATACATCAGGTACAGATGCTCATCTGAACATACAAAGACTGTGACAGCATGTGCAAGGCCTGCATGAGGCTCCTCTGACTTTCACTGCCTCTCCATCCCGAGAGCAGTTTGGCTAAGAGCACAACATTTGTAGGCTGATGTCCTCTATGTCCCAGACTGAGCCTTCTGGACAGCTAGGATGGCTGGTCCCTGAGTCTCCCCTCCCTCACCTTCCTAAATTCAACTGAGCTACCAACTTCATGTGGTCTAGAGTCTTGGAACAGACTGTTCTTTATTAATATTTTCAACAAATACATATTACAAGTTAATACATATACATTGTGTGGGTCCTAGAAGCGTCTGGATTTTTGAATAGGGAGTGGGCATCTCATCAAACATAGACATATTTTCTTCAGGTTCACAGCCTTATAATTAAAGAGCCCTGGTTTTGTCTCAGCAGTAATAAACTTAATTTTCCTTCATGTTGCAGCACACAGAGAGAGGCCTTATAGAAAAAGTGGAAAATGAAATATATCCCCATGCAGGGAAAGGAAAAGAAAGCCACTGTGACCAATTCCTTCTTTATTAGAGTTCTTTATTTTTTAGGTTCGTTTGAGTGAAAACCAATGATTGTCATCCCCTTTCCCATTTTTATGAATGTGACAGGGAAGTAACGAAAGGACAGTCTTTGCTTGGGCTTGCCTCACTTAAGGCAGAGGGTCATATTTCCAAGAAGTCAAGGAAACATAGTTTGTGGATTAGCAGATGTCCTTGGGCATGCTGTAGTTAGGGAGAAGGTCTTGCCTTGTGTCTGGGGTGGGACTAAAGGGACACTGAAAGTGACAGTGGCTGTCACTATTCTGGTCTAAGAGCTGATGTTTTTGTGGAGCTTGTGGATATATGAAGTATGTACAGAGTATGTATCTCATCAATTCAGCAAGATGGACTTGTTAGTGTGCCACATAGATCTAGCTGTCTCTGCCCCCTAGTGCTAGAATTACAGAAGGCATGAGCTAAGATTCTCTATCACTGCTGTAGCCTTCCTCCTCCTTTTCTATGTGGGTACTAGGGATCCAAACTTGGCTCTTCATCCAGTGAGGCAAGCACTGTAGAAACTGAGCTGTTCCTCTCTTTTCCCCTTATGAGTGGAGTTTTAGAAAGTTTTTGAATTTCTCTTTTCTAAAAACTGACAAATATTACCTAGGGAGGGAATAGAGAGGTGGTGGTATGGACAAGCCAAGGGCCTTGGAACTGATTCCTGGGATAGTGGCCATTAACTTTCAACATGAGTTTAGAAGAGACTTTGAAACCATAGCAGATAGCTTTGATTCTCATTCCTGCATCATCCTGGCCTTTTAGAGGGTCCCCTGGACATGTCTTTGTAATGTTTCTAATCCCAGGATATCTGTACCCAGTGTATTATGTCATGCTGTCTCAGTAAGTAAATTTAGTAGTAGATGCCAGGGTGTCTGAACTTCAGTTCTACCACTGGCTAGGAGGGAACCTCAGACTCTTCGGGTTGCTTTTTTGGCCTCCTTGATCAGATGGAAATAGGGAAAGTTTCCATGAAGTCTGCCTATAGATGTTTAAGTAATGAGTATTTTTTTTTTTTAGCCTTTTTGAGGTGACATGAATGATATGGCATTACTATTAAGATGACACAAATAAGATCATATATTTCCAGGAAAGATAATGGTAGTTGTAAGTAGCATTGGTAGCCCTGATGGCAGTAGTAGTAGTTGGTGGAGTGTTGGTGCTCATAACAGTCCTTTGGCTTGCTGGCCATGGAAGCTAAAGGATTTTCCTATAAATGGTCTGTGCTATGTGGTACAGGACTTTTCTCCAGAAACTTTTCTTCTAAATGCAGTTAGCCCATGCTAAGGTATTAGCAATGAGATGTTCCATGTAGAAAAGTGTCTAGATCAAAGGGATTCCTTGTGTTTTCAACAGCAAAGTTTCCAACAACAAATAAAACTGAGGATATGTAACAATATTATAGAAAATTTTCTAAATTAGTATTTCTCTCCCTTCCTCAGCAGAGAAGAGTGAATGTCATTTAAACTTTGTATAACATGACTTACTTTTTCTTTGTGATATATAAAAATCACTGATATGTAAGGTGAAGTTTACTGCTATAATTCAAGGCCACATTGTTTTGCTCCCTCCTTTCCAGGCCTGGTTCTCACTGCCAATTTATTATTATTATTATTATTATTATTATTAATTTTAGCTCTTTGGTCTTGTCACGTTGGCCCCCATGTGCTTAAAGTACTTGGTGAAGATTTGAAGGTAGCTGCAGCCTTTTCCATGAATGGCACATAGATGTTTTTATTTCAGTTATTTATCTCATCAATCATGAGCATTTCTCATTTTCTCTCCTTCCCCCCCCCCCAAAAAAAAACCCCAAGAGTTCTTTTCTCATTTCAAATTTTCCCTAACTAATATAAATTATAATATAAGTCTTACATTCTTTATGTTCACTCAAGGAAATTTTATTTATAGCATATTGTTTTGGGTAGACTTTCCTGATGTTCACCTTGAAAGGACATGTGTCTGTAGGCATTTTGAGCGTGGGGAGTATCATGGGGTTGGGGAATGTTGAAACTTCTGAAGTTATCTAAATAAATATTCTCAGTCTGTATTTATCAGAAAACAGAATTCACAGCAGCCACAGCTTTTAGAAACATATGTCAGTTATAGGTTTCATTTTCCTGAACTTGAGAAGCTGGTATGGTCGATAATCAGATGTTCAGAATTTGGACTTTAAAGATGTCTTTGTGACAGGTTGGACACATTTAAACTTTGGTCAAGTTCCAGAGAAGTGTAACTCAGTCTTTCATCATAAATTTGAAGGTGAGAAGATATATAGAAATCTCTAGGTAGCATGGAATGTTAAGTCTTTCTGTTTGTTGAGTTACAAATACTGAAAGGAAAGAACCATCTTAGATGTCTTTTTATTCCCTTAACAAATACTTCCTGGCCTTTGAGACAGTTGAAGTGTAGTACACTGGAGCTTAAAATGTATTGGGTATGGAGTAAAAAATCTTGGTTAAATTCTATGCCCTTGTGTGATCCAGCTGAAGACAGTTTCCCTCTACAAATGGTCTCTCGGTGTCATGGGAGGTGCATGTCTCAGTGTTGAGCCAACTACATATTTGTAGGTGCTGTGTCATGTACATTTCTACATATGGTGGCAGGTGCATTTTCAGGTGCCAAAGCTGGTACATTTCCAGATACTTTGGCAGGTGTATTTTGGAGTGCTGTCGTGGCTGTGTATGTCCAGGGGCTTTACTAAGTTCTGAGGCAGATGCAGTGGGCACAGGCAGGAACTAGCTAATTACTGGATTCCTGTCTCCCTTGGCAGAATTTCATCAGTTCCTAAATCCTTTCTTCCAGTGTTGGGTTGCAGCCTCTTAGAAGACCTTTTAGTTTACTGAAATACTTATGGTGCTTAGACATTGACACTCTCAACAAATATCAGACTACTAAAGGAACTATCCCCTGTAAAAGCTAGCTAGCCATTGTTGCCAGCCCAGAGTTGACAGTGGAAGAAGTTGCTAGGACTTGTCTGCAGCATGATGAGATATTATAAGCCATTCCAAGGGGTGAAATGGGAGAGTCACTTTCTCATTGAGGACTTTGCTTTGAATTATAAAGGTTTTCCTTTTCTCTCTTCCTGCTTTGCGTTTTTTGATGCTGTGTCTATGTATTCTTGGCTGTCTTGGAACTCCTTATATATAAGAGCTATACAAACACACACACACACACACACACACACACATACACACACAACCTAGGCTAGCCTTGAACCCACTAAGATATGCCTGCCTCCCAAGTGCTATGATTAAAGGTGTGCACCATCATTCACAGCAAGATATGAAGATTTTTCAAAACTGATCTAAGTATCTGGTTTTCTCTGGGTGGAGCTGAGCTGTACACAGTGCGTAAAGGTTTCCCTTAAGTCTGGAAAAATGTTCAGAAAGACATTCTTCATAATTATTCTTATAGGTTTTAAATTCTTTAAATTCTTATAGGTTTTAAATAAAACAATTAAGTTTTATGGCTGGGTCAACACAGAAATTTGAAAATCTATAACTGAAAAGACATTAAAATATATTTGCATATCAGCTTGACCTGTTTTCATGGAAGTTGTAAGGAAACAGGAAGTTTGTCTGCTCAGTGTCTTGCTGGGATTAAGGTCACTGATGGGATTTAGGTCATTGGTCTAACTACTTCTGATACTTACTTCCCTAGTGCTTTTCCAGTGGCTTGACTGGGTTGACCAGTAAATTAGAAATTTTAAAGATTTTCCATAATTCCTGTTTCAAATCTAGCAGAAGATACTAGATCATCTCCTTACTTAACCTGAAGATCATGTCCTTAATGAAACTGACATATAGTTTAAATAAAAATAATAATAATGCAGCTGTAAGACTTGATTTCCAGGCACTGTGTTGGTATCTGTGGCTTCCAACTGGGCACATTTCAAACTGTTTGAAAAGTCTTTTCAGTGTTTAACTTCTTTCTTTACCCTTCACTGGTTATGAGGACTTTCAACGGCATATCTGTAAATATTTACTCTTTGTTTGCTTGAAAGTAGTGCACAAGCTGGGCAGTGGTGGCTCACGCCTTTAATCCCAGCACTTGGGGGACAGAGACAGGTGTATTTCTGAGTTTGAGGCCAGCCTTGTCTCCAGAGTGAGTTCCAGGACAGCCAGGGCTATACAGAGAAATCCTATCTCAAAAAACCAAAAAAGAAAAAAAAAAAAAAGAAAGAAAAGAAAGTAGTGCACAAATTAGGTTACCATTTTCTTTCTTTTGATAACTGGTATTTTTCTTTTTGGATGGCTTTGACAAGCATCATGGCCAGATTATGAATTCTCCAGGTGACCCTTTATATTCATTAACTGCAATGAAGTTGGAAACTTGGCAGACAAACTCATTTTGTTTGACAAAGGGCCTAAAAGTATTTGTAGACAGGAGCAGGTTGTCAGGCTCCTAATCCAGTTGGGCCTGTGATTAGTGAACACACTGTTGTTGATGTCCGTTTTTTTTTTTTCTTTTTTGTTTGTTTGTTTGTTTGATTAGGTAGAAGCTTAAGGAACTGTTTTCTTCATATCTTGGGTACCCATTGTCTAGGCTGTCAGCATGTCATCTGAGGCATCTTTAGATCCTGGAGAAATCACTATTGTAGAGAATTCAAAGTGCTGGCTTCATAGGGCTGCAGGCTTAATCTTCAGATAGAGATCGACCAATCACAGGATAAAGAACTCTTGTCGGAAGGGGTTGGAACCAGATTTCAGGAATTTTCAGATTTTGGAATACTTGCATATAAACAATGAAGTCTCCACTGTGGGGGAGTATAAGGAAGAAGTACATTTATATTCTGGTGCTTTGTACATACTGTATACACATAGCCTACAGGAAGGTTTTACAATATATTCTAGTAATTCTCTTCATGATACAAAGGCAGGCTATCACACCAACTTTCATATTTTTAAGCATTTGGGATATTTGGGTTAGGATGCTTCATCTGAATTTAGCAAGTACCTTTACAGTCTGATGCTGTTAGCATCTGTTTTCTGGTTCCTGAAAGAAATGATTAAAAGTCAAATGATTTGTATATATGTTTATTTTTCCACATACAGATGCTGTTTATATTATGTATAGTATATACTGTGTACTATATGGATATATAAAGTTCATTGCATACATGTAAATATTAGTTATGTTTGCATATCTATATGACCTAAAGGTCATATCCTGAGTTTACAGTCGTGTTTCCTCTGTTCTAGTTTTATGGTTTCTTTTTTATTTTTTTCTTTTGTGTATGTCTGTGTATGTACGTGTTTGTACATGTGTTTATCTGTGCAGAGCTCATGTGTGCATGTGTTTGGAGATCAGAAGTCCATCTCAGATATTATTCCTCTGGAGCCATCACTGTTTTTACTTATTTGTTTGTCTTTTTGCTTTTTAAAAGAAAAGATACCTCACTGGGTTTTGGGTCTCACCACTCCAGCTCAGGTTACTGGTCCATAGGGTCCATAGCTGGCTCAGGTTACTGGTCCATAGGGAACTACCCGTCTCTGCTTCCCCAGCATTGCGATCACAAAGATGTAGTATTGTGCTGCGCTTTCTTTCCATGGTATTGGCACCAAACTCAGCTCCTCATACTTGTGTGGCAAGTACTTTTCCTTACTGAGCCATTTCCTTAGTCATATTTCTGTGCTTTCTGACTATAATATTTTTAAATGCTTTTTATATCATATCCTTTAACACTGTATTAGCATATTGATTATTCAAGAAAATGGATTTCATTATATTTTCATCCATGTATGTAAGTATGCTTTAATCACATCCTCTTCTTGCCACCTTTTTCATCTTTCTTTGTCCTGGCCTTCTTCTTTTCTCAAATATGGACTCAAAGATTCTTGAAGACTTTTTCTTCCTTTGATCTTAAATGAATGTTCTCAAATATAATGAATGAAATTCTCAAAGAATTAATAAAATATATTTTAAAAGCCGTATTCTTTCTGAAATATCTTCAAAAATGAGGGTTAGTTTGCCGATTTTGTTATTTCTGAAACAGAAATAGCAAAAGAAGAAATCAAAACCTTAGATTTTAGGTTCATTTCATGTGCACTCTGGAAAACTGGTCAGTACATTTCTTTGTGAATCTGTTTTCCTACCCACATAAGTCAGTTTGGATGGGAGGAAGTCCCTTATTCAACTCACTTTGAGACCTGTTATAATCATCTTGCAGTCTTCAGTCTGTTTCATGAGTATGTCCGGTTGCTGTCAGTGGTAATTTATATCACTTGTCTGCTTGCTCTTATCCTCAAAGCTGATGTTACTTTCTATATTTAGTTTCAATGTTCTATATGAGTATACCAATAAATAATGACTATACTATGTATGTCTGCTATTGGTATGCTGTGTATTTGTGTAAAACAGTGAGATGGTTTCATGCATGAATCCCTAAAGACTAATGAGACAGTTTTTGCAAATCACTGTAATGCTAATCACTTGGGCCAGTGCTTGGCACATGGGAAGGACTTGGATGCCATTGCTCTGTGAGATGAATTTTGGCCCCCTGGCTGAGTCCTTGACATTTGTTCATGTAAAATTTGTTCAATGACGTGTCCCATGTGATCTCAGCTAGAAGTGCCATTGATAATTGTTTGAGCCTGGGTCTCTGATACTCTCTTGTTTTTCCTGCTTTGCCTTTACTAGTTTGTAGAACATTCCAGTGTAAAATTTTAGATTTGAAAAGTAAATGCTGCAAAAGAAGCTGTTTACCTTATCCTCTTCTCTTTAAGTGGGATATGAAACAACATCTAAAGGAAGACAAGAGTTATTGGAAACCAAACATTTTATTGATTTTTAAAATCAGATGGCAAAATTGTGATGGAGACAGGTTGGTTGATGTATTATCACATCTCTTCGGTGATCCACACTGCCCTATGACTAATGAACTAGCAGTTATTAAAGAGACTGTTGACTGTGCCTCATCTGTATATGTGACATGAATGAGATATTACCAAAAATTTTGATGGTTCTTTGGAAATCAATCTGGAAATGATTGAGACTTCATTTCTGACTTTGAAGGTAGCAAGAGAAGTTGACAGCTAGTGCTTGCTCAGCTCTGAGAAAAGTCTGGAATTGCTCTAAATCATATATAGCTCTGCAGAGGAGTGGCTTATATCTCTGGATCCTTTCTGGAAGGGAAAAGCAAGTGCTCTGATTGGAGTGCTGGAGATATATTTACATAACCTCCTGCTGAATTTGGATGCCAAAGTCTAAACAAGATGAGTGTCTAGTCAGGTCACAGGGTGTGTTGGTGGGAGTGCTCCTGAAGACTGCCCTGTGTTTCTTCTTCCTTTGAAATATTCGAGGGAATTTGGGTAATCTTTCTGAGCTCCCTGTCCACTCTCCAATTTCCCAAGTCAGTCCTACCCTCCATCAGCAAGTGACTCCATGGAATTTAAATAATCTCCATTTCTCTTTCCACCTCTTGCTCCTCCTTCCTTCACCTCTCTCCTCCTCTCCCCTCTCTTCTTTTCTTTCTTATGGTGGTTTTCTTCCTTGTTATTGGAAAACCAAACCAGTGATAAATAGTTAATCTGCCTTGGCCTCTCTTGTATGTACTGCACCTGCCCAAGAGCTCTAGATTTACAAATGAAAGACACAGACACACACACACACACACCAGCTAATTTTGATATCCCTTGATAAGCTCAATGGTTGGGCACTTCTAAACCTCCCCACAACTATCATACACTCCCTCCAGTATTCTGAGGTAGCATCTTTTAAAATCTGTATTTCATCTTAGATCCAATCAGGGAAATGGGCCCTATGGCCACTTTCCTGAAATCTCACATGTTTGTAGGCCTTTAAGTCTGTTCTTTTTACTCCCTTGTTATGGTAGTTCTGTCTGTTCTTCCTTGGTCCCTTGCCAAAACAATATAAAAGTTCTGCCTTCATCTCTCTGCTCAGCCATTTGCTGTATGGCAGTTCATTATTACCAGTCAAAGTCAGCTGTGGGTAGGGACCCTCAGCAACTGGTAGCATGGCTTTTGGGAGCCGAATTAATACAAAACATTATATTTTCCCTGTTACATGTAGAGCTATGATGATTTGTAATTTGTAAAATGTGTAGTAATAGAAGAACAACAGTGACTAAGAGTGACAGAATAGTTATAACCATCTATTAAAAGTTTTGTGGCTATGGCCTCTCTCCTTCATCTTTCTTTTGATGTGAGATGATGCAATGCTTATATAATGAGATGGAATAAGATGAGTGACAGCATTGTGACAGAGCAGTAGCCTTCCATTTAAGGATTGTTTGAACAAAGCACTGTGCTATCAAGAAAATAAGGCTTCTTTCTTTGAATTCTTGTCTCCTTAATAAGAAAATTTAAAAATTGACTCAGTAGAAAGATAGAGGACCATTTGATTAGAATTTGAGAGAAAACAACACGACAGGCAAGCTGTAAATTTCAGAAGCATCTAGGACGAGGGTAATGGAGAAGAGGAAGAGACAGGGTCATCATATCTTTTGAGTTAGGCCTACATGTTGAGCAGTACAGGTCAGCAAGCAGCTGCAAGATGAAAAAGGTTAACTTCATAGAGGATGGGAAAGCCCAACATGTTAAGCAAAGCAAGCTTAGAAAACATACAAAAAAGGAAAAGGAAAAGAAATGAGATTCTTTTGCAGTACAGCTCAGAAAGCAGGCTGACTTAACAGGGCTGTATGGCCTTGGCTCTGTAAGTAACTGCACCAAGACTAGGCATTCTGGGAAGGAAAACTACATTCTTTTTAAGGGGTGATTATTCCTTAGCATGGCAGTCTTTCTGAGGGATGATCCCTTGGCGAAATGACTGATAAGCCCAACTAGATTAACTTTTAAAGAATATTTCTTTCATTTGTAATTGTGTGTGTGTGTGTGTGTGTGTGTGTGTGTGTGTAGCTCCTGCATGAGCTCATATGCATTTGAGTGTAGGTGCTCATGGAGTCCCCAATAGTGTGTTGGAGCTCCTGGAGCTATACTCATAGCTGTTGTTTGCCACTGAATGTGGATGCATGCATCTGAATTCAGGTTCTCTGTAAGAGCAATACAAAACTGCTTAGCCATCTCTCCACCCCCTAACTTGACTAACAACTTTAGGGATTAGACAGGAGTGTGAATTGTGCTAATCTTGGGGCCAATCTGAAAGTTATGACTCTACCCAAGGCCAGAGATTAATTTTACTCTTTTGAGCAAGAAGAATAGCTTTTCTTTAATGGGCCTCAACAGAGCCTTGTTATCCCTAGTGTCCTTTAATAATATGGTGACTGTACCAGATAAAGATTGGAGAGTCCCACATCAATAGGATATGGGTTGAGTAGGTGAATAGACATAATCATTTCCAACATGTGTATCCAGAGATCCAGTACCTAAGCTGTTCACTAAAAGAGATTAATGCCCGGAATGGAGGTACATTATTTTCATCTTGAGTTCAGGCAGAAGTTTTGCTAGTTGACTAACAGGCAGGTAGCATATACTGGTTGAATATTCAGGATATCAGGATCATTCAAACACATCTTGGAGTAGGGTGGAATGGCATGAGAATTCATCACATCACTGAGATATATCTTGTTATAAACTAGTGTCTTAGTTAGGATTTTACTGCTGTGAACAGACATCATGACCAAGGAAAGTCTTATAAAGGACAACATTTAATTGAGGCTGGCTTACAGGTTCAGAGGTTAGGTCCATTACCATCAAGACAGGAACATGGCGACATCCAGGCAGGCATGGATGTCAGAGCTGAGAGTCTCCATCTTCATCTGAAGGCTGCTAGCAGAATACTGGCATCCAGGCAGCTAGGACAGGGTATTAAAGCCCACACCCTCAAGGCCACACCTCCCAACAGCAGCACTCCCTGGGCCAAGCATATACAAACTATCACAACTACTTTGTAGAATTTTCCATTTGATATCTTTGAACCACATTTTAGTCCCTTGTGGCAAGAAAGTAGAGTAAGTGTAACTGTGTTTCACAGGACAATCTCTTTTTAAACAATGAGTATAGTTGGTATATAGAGTGTAGTAACATACAAATAATGAATTCAGAGGGGTTTCTACTTTCCTTTTGCAGGTGAAATAACATTTTTTCCACTTTAATATTTTTCCCTCTACCAAGAAGTGGCCTGGAGGCAACTGCACAGCCCACAACACATATTGTTCAATCCCTCCTGATGCACAGATATCAGAGCAAGAAGTCATTCGTGTCTTCTCTAGCCCTAGAATTTGATTGTATAAGTGGTTAAAATACAGTCAAGTTTACTCTTAATCCCTCAGTGTCTCACATTGTTTCCCTTTTCTTATTTCATTGGTTCTCCCTGGCTCCTTTCAGCTGCACTTGGAATTGCCAAGGACTTTCACATTAAACTCCTGAGGGCACAGTATATCTAATGGCTTTGCCAGGGTAGCCATTGTGTGCAGGCCAGCACCTGAACCACACCTCCAGACTCCTGTGCCTTGTGAGAGCTAGGACGCTCTTGATATGTGCAGATCAGTCTTATATTTAGCTTTTTGTATGCCAAAGCCAAGATGGATGGAATTCTCAGTTGAGAATGAATATGTTTGAGCCACAGATTTGAAGGAAAATAAGTGAAGGGAAACTTAGTTGGAAGCCAAGGGAGAGACCATTGCTGTTGATCTGAGATATCACAGTGGTCCTGAAGCAAAGAACACATTTCCACGTAGCCAGAGATCTAGATTTGAGAGCAGGATCAAGGCAAACTAATCTGGGGCACGGGAGGGGGACAGAGCCCTGAATGGCCTTTACAGCACAAAGAATATCTGGGTTTTGGTGTTTATTCTAGGAATATTGTATGTGCATTTAAGCTGAGGACTATCTGCAGGAGGAATTGCTATAGGCTGTAATGTACACATGATCCAGACTTAATGTGAATTATGAGGCACTTGTGTTCTTTCCTGAAGGCAGAAAATGAAAGAAAATTACCAAAATAAACTTTGCTACTGACCTTCCATACAACGGAGGGTTTTTGAATGGTGCATCATTGCTGGGAGGGCCTTCTTGAGGAACTGTGAAAATTTGGTTTCTTATATTACAAACCTGGTTAGCAGGCTTATGCTTAAAAAAAAAAATGACACATTTAAAGAATCCTAGACTAAGTACAAGATGTGTGTCTGAGGGCACATTCATTTATGTGTTCAGCAAGTATCATCCATTGGTGCTTGAGTGCACAGGTATTGGGCTGGCAAGATTTATGTCAGTTTGACATAAAAGTCAGGAGGAGATGGCTATCTTGGAACTTTCTGTGAAGATCATATTAGCCTCTAGCTCAGAGATCCACCTTCCTCTGCTTCCTGAGTGCTGGGATTAAAGACCTGTGCCAACACATCAAACCCTAATTTTTTTTTCTTTAATTCCTTTACCCAAGTTGGAAGCTTAGTTGTGTGGGGTCTTGCCCTGAGGTCACCACTTCCTTTATTCTATTTAACATCAGCCTTTTAAAACAATTTTTTTTTTCCTGGTGCTCCTTTTCCCCTCAAACTGTACATTTTGTGTTTTTCCTTGATCAGCTTGCTTTTTTTTGTTATAGATTTGCAAAAGCATGGTCAATAATGACAGTCAATACGAGGCTGTTTGAAATTCATCTTTGCCAAAGCTACTAATCCAAAACTTTTCAACTTAGCCTCAGGCAAACAAACAAAGACACACACACACACACACACACACACACACACACACACACTGTTTTTTTTGTTTGTTTGTTTGTTTTGTTTTGTTTTATGGACAAGAGCAGCCACATTCTTCACCAAAATATCACAAGAATGGTTGTTAGGTTATGTACTAAAATTCTTCTCCCTTGAAACCTCTTGAACTAGACCCCCACAACACACGTCACTCTCAGCATCACTGTCTTCCCTTCTTCTGCCAGTGTGGCCCATTAAACCCAATTTAAAGCATTTAACTGCTTCCCTAATCCAAAGCCCCCAAGCCTTTTAAAACAAATCCTCCAAACAAAAAGCACAGTCAGGCCTATCACAGCAATATCTCAATCCTTGATACCAACTTCTGTCATAGTCAGTGTCCTATTTCTGTTAAGGGGCACCATCACCACAACAACTTTTGTAATGGAAAGCATTTAATTTGGGATGACTTACTGTTCAGAGGTTTAGTCCATTACTCTCATGATGAGACACATGGCAGCACTCAGGCAGATAGAGTGGTGCAGAGATAGCTAAGAGTTCTACACCAGGATCCGCAAGTAGCAAAATAAGACTCTGTGTGTGTGTGTGCATGTATGTTTAATATGTTAATATCATGGGCTCTCTACTCCATCCTCATCAACTTTCTTTTTTTTAACTCATTGCTGCCATTTTGCGCTGGTTTAAGGATCATTTTTCCCAGTTCAAGTTGGTTAGTTCTTGTCCATTCTCAAGACAGTTTCTATCTTTTCTGTATCTACAACAGTAGGGGACTATGCAGACAGTTCCAATTGAGATAAACTTAAGTTCTTAGCTGACTGTAGTACAGTTTCAACAGGTTATGTTGTGACCTAACTAAGCTTCCCTGCTTTAAGTGTGGTCTTCATTCTGCCTCAGGTGCCTTTCGCGAGCCTCTCTGTGAGGAGCACAGGAGCCACCTGCCATGTAGACTGTACATAGCTTATCAGTGGTCATATAAATTTCAATTCTCAAATTTTGATGGAATCATGTTGTTTAATTAGTCCTTGTATTCTTTGACGTCAGCTTATGTCCTGGTTTCGATAGCATGCTCGGTTAGTACTTTATAATAGATGCTAGCTAAATGCTCCTTTAAGCGTGTATGGGTCAGTCTCCCGCCCCAGCCTCATCTGCTTGCTTATCACAATGGGATATAGCTCTTTTTCTTTGTTTTTCCTTCCAGAAGGTATTATGAGGGATGTTGAGGACTTCATGCTCTGCACAGAGACACTACATTGGAATTAGAAATTGGCACTTCTGAGAGGATGCTGGGAATCTGCAGAGGGAGAAGGAAATTCCTGGCTGCCTCTTTGACTCTACTCTGCATACCAGCCATCACCTGGATTTACTTGTTTGCTGGGAGCTTTGAAGGTAAGAACAAAAGTGAAAAGAAATGGGGGAGGGTAAGGGACCACAGGCTGTTACAGAGGCCTAGAAAGAGCCTCAAAGCCCTAGTGTTCCTTGGTTAAAATACTGAATTAATGTTGCCTGTCATGAGAAATGACTTTTAGCATCCCAGAGGTAGTTGGCACAAGTCAGCAAGGTGAAGAGTGAAATAAAAAACTAGACTAAAACTAAAATATCAGTTTCTTCAGTGGCAGGGAGTAGGTAGACAAATGTCCAAAGCCTTTTTGGTCCCATGGCCCCTGTGTAAACACAGGGAGAAGGTTGAACCTTGGTAAGTGTTTTGACTTTCCTGAAGCTAGATATTTCATTTTGATCCACATAGTCATTTGTTTGTTCACACATCGAATGTTTTCTTGCTGGTGACATCCTTAGTAAACCCAGTGCTGAGAATCCAAAGATAACAAATCTAAACATACACTGTCTCATGGGGGAGACAGACGGGTTAACAAATCATCATCACAGTGGTATGTGTGCTGTGATAGAGATGGTAATGTAGTGGGGGAGAGGTTTTTGGGAGCTGTCAGGCTGAGGCTGGGGAGGAAAGATGATCTTTCACACTGACAAGAAAGCTTGGGGATGGGGCATAGGAATTGCCTTCCCTGAACAATTAAAAACAAATGATCATTGTTACCACTATTCAGAAATGAACAGGAAATACAACACTCATTATTTTTCAACCATCTATTTGAATATAGTGTAGTGTCTTGATTGTTGGTGATTGTGTCTCAGCTTCAGGAATAGAGGTGATGATAGTATGGATGTGTAGACTTCCTTTCTAAATTTGCCCTACACTTGAATTAAGAAAAAAAAAACTTACATAACAATGTGTCTCAACAAAGCTACTACTGAAAATTATGCTCCTTTGTGCATAATTTTATTGACATCTCAAGGCTACCTGTTAATTAGGGACTCAGGTCCATATTTGGAGCTTGTGGTAGTGAAGTTGAATATAAATATGACAGAGCTATGCTCTTGCTGAACAGGGGTGATTGTTCTTTATTTAAAGAATTATTTTGTTATTTTTAATATGTGTAGGTTTGTGTATGCCTGCATATGAGTATGTACACATGAGAGCAGTTCAGAGGCCAGAGATGTCAGATACCTGGCAGCTAGAGTTACAGATTATTGTGAGCTGCCTAATGTGGGTGCTGGGAACAAAACTCGGGCCCTGAACCTCAGAATGGAGGTGATTCTAGATGCCTATCCTGTGGTAGAAGCACAGTGTCTCACACCCCTGTTACTCGCCCCTTCTTCTTAGCCACATCCCTGGACTGGTCAGAGATTTCATTTAAACAGCTAAATAGGTTCAACTGTGCTCTGGCAGTGAGGGACTCCTTTCTGCATAGGGAAATTGGTGAGTTGATGGTGATTCTGGCGAAGCCAGGAGAAGTTTTCCCATTTCAAGTCAACATGAGATGAGGCCTGTAATAGAAACAAAGCCACCCAGCAGTAGTTCACTTCTCGACTGAAAACATGGCTGGACATGGCAGCTGTGCCTAAAGCCCCAGTACTCTGGATCCTGAATAGGAATCAAAAGAAAGACTTTTGAGTTCCAGCCTAGTATGGCTTAACATGATATCTTTATAAAACCAAAGCGTACCACAAACCACAGCAGAGCAGAACAGAATGCAACAAGGCACAGTGTAGGGAAGAAAAATATTAATAAAAGGGAAAACAGGTCTTTGAAAATATAGCAAAACTACTAGTAATAATAGCATAATAATTTGGGAAAGGATGGGAGAGTTGGGGTAGATGTGATCAATATATATATATATGTGTGTGTGTGTGTGTATGTATATATATATATATATATATATATATATATATATGAAATTTTAGAAAAATTAGTAAAGGTATTTTAAAATTAGCATAACAATGTTAACAAGGCAATGATGACATTGACCATATAAACAACTGGTATTGTTACCATTTCTGTGTGGCATACATTGTACAAAATCTTTTTTTTACAACAAATTACTTGTAGTGCGGTGAATATTCCTGTTCTAAAGGTATGATGCATGCAGCATAAAAGCTTTATTGACCTGCTCAACACCTCTAAGCCCATCTGGATGGAGGCCAGCTTAGCTTCAAGAGCTTAAAGCTTTATTTTGATACTGTACTGTAGACTGGGGCTTCGGGGAGATAATTGGAGTTTAGCAAGGAATTGTTCTAGATACCACATGATCTTTATATAGTGTGGTTGTCGAATTTTGTTTCAATTTTTAAAGATGTATTCTTTGACAGTTTTATACTTGTACATAATTCATCCTGGACACTTTTGTTCCTCCAGCCTCCTGTATTGCCCAGGTGTCTCCAGTAGCCCCCATCTCTTCTCACCATGTCTCCATCCTACTTATGTCTATGTCCTGGGCTGTCATGAGCATGGTTGGGTGCAAAGCTGCCCACCAAAGCATGATAACTCACCAGAGGCTGCTTCGGTGACAATAATGATCTCCTCTCCTCTATAGAGTAGCTTTTATCTGTCATTAGCTGCACTCTGGTGGCCCCATGAGCCCTTCCCTCAACTATGAATGAGTTTACTTATATAGTGTTGTGTAGACTCTGTGTTGGCAGTTGTACCTGTTATCAATTCATGAGTTTCATGGCCATGTCATACCCATGAGACTGCTGTTCATGGTCCTTCTCTCTATTCTTCATCTGTTATGTTCTTTCTAATCACTCTTCTATGACATTCCTTAAGAAATGTGGGGGATGGCATGGATGTCCTATTTAATGCTGAACACTCAATAGTCTCTTGTTCTCACTACCTTTATGACCTATGACTCTAGGCCTTAATTACCATTCACTTATGCTACTGAATCCTGTTCTTTTCAAGTTGGTACTATATAGCATGCAAGGTCTAACACTTGGGAATACAACAATAGAATTTTGATTTATGCCCAGTGGCATAAATCAGTCTGAACTGATTTTGGAAAAAAAAAACTTATTAATGAGGTGGTTTAGTGATTACCAACTTGACAAGATCAAGATTCACCTAGGGTACAAACTTCTAGACTGTTCTGTGAGGGAGTTCCTAGGAACACCCATACACACTTAATGTGGGTGGTCCAATTCAGAACCTTGGGATAAATAAAAAAGGAGAAAGCAAGCTTAGCACCAGCATTTATATCTCTCTACTTGATGTTATTGACCAGCTTCCTTTAACTTCTGCGGCCATGCCTCCCTGCCATAAAGAACTAGGTAAAGTGACCCATGCTAAGCCTTTCCTTCCTTAGGTTGTCTTTGTCACATATTGGCCACAACAACAAGGAAAATACTAATATAAGTGCTTAATACTGAGTTATTGACCTTCTCGGCTGCCGGCAGGGTTAGGTCAGGTTGCTCAGATAACTTCGGTGACTGGGTCTTTCTCCATTCCTTTGGATCTCTGCATTGGCTTCTCTGCAGATCCTACGGACTTCTATCCTTCTCGTCCTCGTAATTCCAGAGCGTTGCCTCTCACTGGATTACCTGCCTTGCCTTAAACCACTGCCAGGAGCCTCCTGGCACGGAAAGGGCAGCGGTGGGGGCACAGAATAGGACTCTGGTGATGGCTTTAAAGTGTGAGAGTCTCAGGGCTTTCTGGCTCTCTGATCTGTACTGAAAAGCTGATGATAACTTTTAAGAAGTCCTAAAAATTTCTTGCTCCTTCTGAAGGTAAGAGACTGCTGGCTTAGGTGATTAACACCTGTAGCCTAACAGCAGAGGATTAGGTAATGTGGCCTTTGTTCTATCTCAACAAGAACTGCTGGGCTCTAACTTTCACCCTGCTAATCAGAAGTCACGGGAAGAAAAGACACTTTAGAGATGTGGTTATAGCATTTATTTCTATGTTTTTAAAAGTTTCCTATGAAAGTTATCTAAGGGGAAAAGCAGAAAGATCCTAAGCAGGGAAAAGGAAAAAATTCTATTCTATCTCTCTATTCTATCTGCCTCTCATCTCTTTGTTCTCAGTACTTATACATCTTTCAGCATACGTGATCACGTTACAAAGTTCATCACAAGTTCACACCAAATCAAATCATAAATGAAAATAGTAGTTTACGATGGAGAATGTTTACATACATATCCATTAGGAGTAATTATCTGGCTAAACATCCATCCCCTGTCTAGCTGCACAGGTTCACTGAAGGTTTAAAACTATAAGTAAGTTATTAGTGAAGTTTTATATAGATAAACCCAGGCAATACTTTATCCTCTGTCCTAGCAACTCTAATAAAGCATTAATTCTCTTTTAATAACCTTTGGTTAATTGTTTTGCAACCTCTTGGAATCTGGTCTGAGTAGGAGAAAGTATGGTTACTATCTAAGAGCAATTAACTGGTGACAGTTGGAAGACTGGCAGAGTTATTGCAGTTTTGACTATCAGAAAAGGATGTAATAGCAGTCCCGTTATAAAAGAGCTTATAATCACTGATATAATTTTAGGAATTCTTATGGGATCATCATTAAGACTTAAGAAGTCATCTATCTGTCTATATAGCAGCACTGTAAGACAGTACATCTTTGTGGATCTGCAGAGATCTGCTCCAATTGGGTATGCTATTGCTTAGTGATTGTTATATATGCTTAATAGTAATAGGAAAAGCATATTAATAGCAGGAATCTTTCCTAAAAATGAGTCCCTTACAGCCTTGCTGAATAAGGGTGGACCTGTCTCAGATTATATAGTAATCCAAGGCAGGCCTTTTCAGAATGATCATCTGCTAGTTATTAGCTTGTCCCATTATGGCTCCTGATAAACCACAACACAAAATAATCCAGTCAGTGTAGTCAAAGGCTATAGAAGATTTTGGGAGTTGATGGGGTTGTTGAAATGACTCAGAGGTTAAGAGTACTGGCTGCTCATCCAGAGGTTCTGAGTTCAATTCCTAGCAACCACATGGTGGATCATGACCATCTATAAGGGCATCATGGGTGCTCTTCAGAAATTGGGTGCATATTGCAGCAGAGCTCTCATACATTAAACAAACAAACAAATAATTAAATAAATAAAATTTAAAAAATTAATTTGGCACTTCAACTATACAATATACTTTTTTTTTTTCTGGTCACATAATGTTAAGGAAAGCATACCCTTATGGCCAAGAAGAGATCTAAATTGTGGGGAGCTTGTAGCTGTTCGTAGTTATAATTTGGTTTCATCTTAAAGACCCATTGGAAGCATCAAAGTACCTGGTCAAGCCATAGCTGATGAAGTGTCTAGATTTCTTGACATAATGATTTTCAAGACAGTTTAGGAAATTTTCAGAAATGGGAGAATAAAAGTAATATTTAGTTTTGGTGTGGGTGCTGTACTGTCAGCATATTATTTAAGGCTAAACTTGAATCTCTGACTCACAAACTGCATTCATTCAGTGCTAAGTGGCATGAGCTCAGCAGCAAAAATGTATAGGCAGAGTGATGAAGACTATGGGCTTGCCGGGCGGTGGTGGCGCACGCCTTTAATCCCAGCACTCGGGAGGCAGAGGCAGGCGGATTTCTGAGTTCGAGGCCAGCCTGGTCTACAGAGTGAGTTCCAGGACAGCCCGGGCTATACAGAGAAACCCTGTCTCGAAAAACCAAAAAAAAAAAAAAAAAGACTATGGGCTTGTACTTTCCAAGCACTAGTGGCCTATAGCATTTATTTCTAGGCTTTGCACTGTAAGAATAGTCTATCGACAAGTCAGCATGCTTAGAAAGACATAGGTGAAAGACATTCTCAGCTCAGGTTGGTTATATAAGAAAAAGTGGAAGGAGTTTGGGATGTTTATCCTGAAGATACAGAGGCTCAGTGTGCCAGGATCAGATTCAGCAGAGCTCACTGGGGCAGAAAATAAGGACAGCTCTAGTAGCCCCTAACTTTTGCCAGGGACATGGCCAGAAGCCAGATGTCAAGCCCCTCATATCGAAGATTGCTCTGTGCATGATTGTAATGAGCTGTCCAGGAAGGATGTGAGATGCCCTTAGGAGAGATGTGAAAGCTGAAGTTCGTTGTTGTAAGATAATGGTGATCATCTAGGAAGATATTCACCTGACATTAAGATCTCTAAACTCTGAGGAATCTGAGTGGCCACCAATAGTCAAGTCATCTCTCCACGATACATTCTGTCTATTGCAGCAGGTACCAGTGTCCTTTAAGGAGGTTCTGTACATACATACGTTCTTCCCTCAGTTGTCTGTCATCACAGTGCTCCTTATACCCCACTGACTGTCACCCTTAAGGCTTTGGCATTTCAGTGGGTGGTGCCATAAATAACAGTGTTGCTTCATGGATTTGTGGAAATATGGTTCATATTTTCAGTGGGCTTGTTTATTTTTCAATTGTGGTCAATTTCAGTGGGTCTCTGGAGAGTGGAGCCCAGAATTTCCTATGAGCTGCAGATACTCTTGATGCTGAGGTTTAGCAGTCTGATTAGTTAATTGATTACCTGGAGGCACACAATGGGACTAGAATACTGAATAGAATCAGGCACCCCAAACTGTGAAGTCAGCTCAGGTAAGCATAGCTGGGTACTTGGATGATGGTCCCTTGTTCCCTGAGCTTTAGTCTCCTTAATATGAAAGAATATTGGTAAAATGAAACACACTGGTTGGCATACTAACGTACACATGAGTTCTACTGAAAGTCTGACATAGCTCAATTGCAAGCAACTATAGCTCTTTCTAACTAGGAAGAGCTATGAATGGAAAAGGAGGAACTTTACCATTATATGCTTGTATGGATGGAACTAGGATCATTACATATACTTTATGTCATTAAGAAGTGACTCACTAGAGAAAGAATGCCTGTTCTAACCATTAGGTCACCATTGCATGAGTCCTTTGAAGTACAAGTAAGCTAAGAAGAAAGATGCTAACGGGTGGGGGAGGTCAGGTTGGGTTTTTTGTTTGTTTTGTTTTTGTTGTTATTTAACCTTTAGGTTCTTAACTCAGCCTCTTACTTCTTCACACTGCTAATCTTCATTTCTTCCTCTACCTCAGGAGCTAGCTTCTTCAGCTCTTGTCTGTCTTGACTTGTACTGTGGCCTAGTCACTGTTCCTCCCTTTCATACCCTCTATCCATCAGATGTCACACCCTGGGCTTGGCCTCTTGCAGATGTGATTTTTGTTGCCTGTCTGTTTTCCTTTTTGTTTCTTGTTTCCTTCCAGAGAGTATCCAGAGCTACCCAGGGCTCCATTCTGCTGTTTGCACTTTTCCCTGGTCTGTCTCCTGGTATCTTCCCATTTTCTTTATGGCCACCCAGGTTCCTTTCAGAGCCTGGCTTGAGTTGTTTGTTGTCTGTAGGCTCTGCTCTTCTTTCAGAGGCGCTTTTGGTTTTATCATCCTCTCTTCGCCTCTTAGTCTACCTTAGTCTATCTCTGGATCTCACCCTCAGGGCTCATGACCTTCTATTAGGCTGCATGTTCCCCTTCCTTACTCTGCTTCCTGTTCTTACTCACAGCTTCTTGTTTTCCTTCTTGCCATTAAGTGACTCTATTGCTGACCTCTAGCACCTATTACAGTGTCTGGAAAGGACTTGGTCTTCAAGTTTAGTGTTGGTGTTCATGTGTTTACTAAGCAGAGGAGTGAGTACACCCTCCCTCCTCTAGCCCTGAGTGCCAGCAGATCTCCCCATTGTTTTCTGGTCGAACTTCTGATCCTTACAGTGATCTTGATATTTTTGATATCCCTTCCCTTCCCCTGAAATTTACCATTTTTGTGTTCATTGGCGGTTCTGCTACCTCATTGAACTCCTTGGGAAAACTACTTTGTTTATTAAGTTTCACTTGTTCTTTCTGTGTAGCTCTTTGCCCATAGGCATCTCCTCAAACTGCACCTTCAATGTCCATGTTTGTCATTTTCCCCCAATGTCTGTCTCATGTGGAGACACTGTGATCAGCATATCCAAGTAGGATTTGCTTCTCTGAGATCTCTGTCATTGTGTGTTTCTTGAGTTCCTTGTAGGAAAGGCCTGTTTGACTCATCATCTTAATACCTGTGCCCAGCCCAATGTTAACTCTTTATGAGGCATTAATAATTATTTAGAAGGATTCTTCTTTCCACACATTTGCTACACTAGTTCTTTTTCCTTTTTCCTTTTTCGAGGCAAGATCTCATGTATCTGAGGCTAACCATGAACTTGCTGTGGATTCAAGGACATCATTGAACTCCTGACCTTCCTCCCTGGAATTAAGATGGATCTTGTGTATAGTTCTCTTGCCTGGGGGAAGGGATAGGAGCTCCTGGTTCCTGGTGCTATGAACATCTGTGATCTGAAATCCCAGGGCATAGCTCTACAGCTTCTCTTTCAATATGTTGATGCCGACTCTTAGACTTGAGTGGGTAATGCCCAAGCACACCGTCATTTTAATTGAGACCATCCTGCTACTTTCCTCCAGATCTATCTTTCCTCATGGGCCTGGTGGATTTTATTTGCAGTTGTGGTTTTCTTTTCTTCACCCCAGAGGCAGATGCTTAGCTCTGTCCTGTATGCTCCAGTCTCTGAAGAGCTTGACACATAGAAACAATTGCGTGATGTCATTTCAAAGTCATTATTGTCAAGTTTCAGACAAGGACAAGACAAACAATACATGTGACAAGGGATTATTTTGGGTGCGAATGTAAACCACGTTCTATGGCTAGAAAGTTATTATAAGCCAACAGAACAAAAAATTCAATTATTCCTTTAATGAAATTTGCATTTTGTTTCAGCTGTTGACTCATACAATTAAGAGCAGAAAAAGACATTAGGAATTAGGCCAGCAAACTGGACAGATGAGACCTTTGAAAACTCCACAAGGGCTTTTAGATGGTTGAGGTAAATGTGGTTCAGAAGGGCAACTAGACCTGAGTTTGGATTAGTGATACTTTTCCCCTCATGGAGTGACAGTGCACAAGATGCTCATCTCTGTGGCCAGACAGTTGTATGTGACACTTCCATAATCCACCAGGTATACAACCCTGGGCATTTGACAAAATTCAGTTTTCTTTTCTTTAGCTTTTGTGGAAGGCAAGAAAGTATAGTCCCATGTAATGTACTACCATAGTACTAAGGAAGAGGTTGACAGGAGGGGAAGGAATTTACCTTGAAGACTAGGATAGGAAAAATAGTTTATTAAGTATATTGCAAAGGATAACAAGGTGAATGGTAATTAGAAACGGTATGCATGGATCTTGATCTCCATCTCTCTCTCTCCCTTATATTCTCACTCTCTTCTCTCTCTCTGTGTGTGTGTGTGTATACATGTGCACCTGTGTATGTGTGCAAACATGCAATAGAGTAAATTTCATTGTTTGCAATGAACATGTAATTTGTTTTGTGTTTAGGAGTAGAGTCCAGATTGGCCAGTGTACAGTTTAGGTAAGTTAGCATAAGGTATACAGTTTTATAGTGGGTACCAGCATTTTTTCCTGGTCTTTTTTTTAATGGCCTTTCCTTTACATTATGTTAACCCACCTAGTCCAAGACACTTTTGTTTTGCGTGTGAGTAAATAGCCCCTGTGGGCCTTTGTGCTTACCAAGCTGCATGAGCTTTCTTGTGACCTGGTTGTAGCCTGTCATCACTGTTGTCACCTGTGTCTCTGCCAGTTCTTTAACATTTAGTAATAATGAAGGCAGAACTAAACTCGATGTCTCCTTCATTCATTCTCGTCTATGTATATTTCCACACCCTGTTAGCACTCCCTTGAAGAGGGGTTGGAGAGGACCTGAGACGCTGTACCTGTTGTCATCTATGTTCCTTCAGCCAGTTGTGGGCCAAGTGGCCATGTTTGGAGAAAAGTAAGTTGCTCTACTTAAGGGACCAGGTGTGTGAGAACTTTAGGGAATGACAAAAAGTCTGTTGAGGCTGTGAGCGGTTGACATATCTGGTTCTAGTCACAGTGCTGCCCTTGAAATGCTGTGTGTCCTATCTTAGCCTATCTTAGGCTAATCTCCACCTCCTAAACCAAGAGTACTGGTTGCTACTTGGCAGGAAACAAAAGAGTCCCCGTAGCTCACAGAGATTTGTCCAAGCATCATTTCAGGTCTTGGGGCTCCTTTGAACATTCTGTCCATGCTCTCAAGCAAAACTTCCTTAACTAGTCAATGAAGTATAAGTTAGAGATAAGAATCTTGGGGATGCCAGATGTCTCTTTGCAGACTGTGGCCTTTAGAGCATGGCTTTTCTGCTCCTTGGCTCCTGTAGAGGGCACTGTTGACCCCATTTCATAGGAATCTGAATTTCCCAAATGGAGCACAGCCAGTCATGGTCGTTCGAGCATGATGTGATGGAAGTATTTAACTGGCCCTGTTGGTACCATTCTGCTCATATTGTGATACGCTATTGAATATGGGCTTCCCTGTCCATATGGAGGGGCACTCCTTGCCATCCATTATGGGTGGAGAATAACCATTTCTGATGCAGCTCCTAAGCTTCAGAACTATGAAGTGGATCTCCCAAGGTTCTTTATTTAACAAGCACAGTCAGGCATCACTGTAGGACCTGATGCTAGAACCTTCAGACACCAGAATGTCCCTATTTCTCATGAAACTTATCTACCAGTGGATGCAGAGAGATGAGGTGTTTGTTGTCTGCTGTCTGCAAAGAGGACATAGCAGAACTGGAATGTATAGGTGCCCCAGGGCTAGTTTCCAGATGGGAGTGCCAAAAGTTTTATAGCTCTCAAAAGAGAGGCAAAGAGGTTTGGGCAGCTTGTGTAGGACAGGTTGCTGAGGTTTCCCTACCAGGGTAGTACCAGTGGCACTGGTGGCAGGGGCATGAACCTGGTCAGCCAGGTGAGTCCAAGGTCCAGCAATGAATGGCTTGGGAGAGAGAACTCTTCCCCAAGTGTTACAGCTCAGTAAAACAGCCACTCTCAGACTACCCTCAGTGAAATGTGGATAGGGACTATATAAACATTGAGGAATAGGGTGTGATTTAGGGGCACATGTTTCCTATTAGCTCAGATTGAGATGTAGTGACGCTCTGTTTGCATGGGGAAGGACTCCAGGTATTTTCCCTATATGACTGACTACCGTGGTCTTCTCACTGGGATGTCATGGTTACATGTTCCTGAGGAGGTACAGAAATGGGTAGGGAGTGGTTAGACTCCTGCCAATCTCAAGTCTCTGAGATTTCCAAGGTCTGAACTCACTCAATCTTACCAGCTCTTCTCCCTGGTGGCATGGCCCACCTTCGCCACAATGAGGAATGGACATATTCTTGGTATGCTGAATGGTAAGACAACAATGGTATCTAAACCATGGTGGTAAGATGAAGGACCAGGTGGCATGGTAAAGGGCCTGGTCAAGCATAAGAATGGGCAGTACTCCTTTAATAGGATGGACAGGTCGCATGTAAGAAGAACCAGATAGAAACGGGAGGCCAACCATGCAGCAGGAAGGAATAGCAGTGTTTGTTCCCCTGTCGGAGGGCTGGTGGCTAATGAGAAGAGGTTAAAGAGTGAATGGTATGAGCTCAGGCAATGGAAGGCCACATGCAGAGCTGGACTGAGACCTTGTGTCTGGCTGTGCCCTTCTTGTCCTTGCCTTTCTACACAAAACTTCTTCCTTTTTAGCTGGTACTTGGCTTCTTCTGCTGTATATAGCTAAAACCCTGAGCCAGGCCTGCCCTGTAAGGAGGTCATCTAGAGCTCTGGCTCCTACATTTCCTGGATGAGAATATCCTGAGACATGTGCCTATTGTATTTACTTCCACCCATCCTGGGCACCAAGGACAAATCAAGTGTTCTGTTACCCTTATTTTCTGGTCAATTGGTGAATATGCTTCTGGGTAGCTTATTGTGATTACTCTTCCTATCCCAGTCTCCTGGATTTGGATGCTATTCTGATCAGCAAAAAGATGTCAGCACTGATCAAAAAAATGTCAGTTTGTTTGCCTCACCCTTGATGCCTCAGTCTACCTCACTTCTACCTGTAAAACCTTGGTCTTCACCCAGACTCTTCTGCCTGTAAATGCTTTGTGCTTTCCTGTTAATGACTTACTCCATATAATTCTTAAGGGCTCTCTTCAGAGCCTTTGAAAGACTCAGGTGACATGCTTTCTTAATGCGAGGCATGGCTGTTATTTACCCTTGAGTCCAACATGTTCAGGTGGTGACCACCACTGTCCCTTGGTGGTCACACAGGGTATTGATTCCTCCTCCTCTACTGCTATTCCATTCCTTACATGAAATGGCATGGTATTTGCTATAACCTACATTTGCCCCACCATAATATTTAAGTCATCTCCTAATGATTTATAATAAATAGTGGCTAATATAATATAAGGTAAATACTAAAATTAATGGCACTATTTAGGGAAGAATGATGAGAAAATAAAGTCTGTGCATTTTTGTATATAGCAATTTTTTTCAGTATTTTTTTTTAAGGTTTTGCTTAGTTCAATTTGTGGGCAAGGAAGCTGTAACTGTATAAGACCAACTCTGCTTACTTTCCTCAGTCATTTTGAGGTCCTTTGTCTGACTCAGTGCCTGTAATTGAAATTGAATAGATGGCAGAGTACCAGAAATAAAAATGGTATCATCAGCGTTAGGGATGTGGCTTAGCTGCTACAGCACTTGCCATGGAAGCATGAGAAACTACGTTATAATCCCCAGTACCTGACTCAAGTGAAAAACCAGGTTTAGAGATGTGTATCTGCTATCCTTGTGCTAGGGATGGAGGTAGAGATAGGTTAATTCCTGTTCCTTACTGTCCAAATGGCTAGTCTAGTCAAATTGGTAAGCTCTAGGTTCAATGAAAGATAGTGACTGAGGAAGATATCTAGTAATGACCTCTGACCTTCATGCACATGTGTACCTGCATTCACAGCAGCAAACTCATAAACATCTACTCACATACACACATACACACACACACACACACACACACACACACACACACACACACACACTATCACCAAATTTATCCACAGAGTATCAAGCGCCAAGTCCTTGGCTTGCCTCTACTTTGTTTCTCAGGGTTGCCCTGTAAGGCCCAGACACATTTTTATTTAGCAGACAGGGAAATGGAAGCAATAAGTGGTTCAAGTTTGAGAGCTAGAGAATAGGGTGGTAAAATTTAAACAGGGCTGTTGTGTCTGTTACAGTCTGTCTTGGGTTCTTTCACTTCCTAAATGGGCTACATTCTAGACCTCACCTCTCTTCTATGTAAGATCTCTCCCAGTTGCTTTGTTAGCCATAGAGGTTGGAACAATTAGCTATTTCCCTGTATGTCACCTTGAATGGGAAATGTACTAATCAAAAGTTCTTCAGGAGTGCTGTGGTATTTTCAACCTTCAAGTTTTCAAACTTACATATTGGAATTACATGACATGTAACCTTCTCCATCAATGACTAGGATCAGTGTTTGGAGAGAGACAGAGACTTTGAAGACTGGTGTTAACCTTTCCTTTCCCAACTCTCCAAGTAGCCAGGCAGTGATTGATGTTTCCCAAAAGGCTATGGCCATGTGGATGTGTGACTCACACAGAGCACTGTGTGGGTAGTTGGATCCCTACATTGTTCAGATTTTTCAGTTCCTGAAATAACTGGGTATCGGGTGCACATGGGAGGCTGTTCAGAGGAAGCTAATAAAGAGGTCGGTCTCAAGACACAGGCATCTCACCCACAACTTTATTTTATGTTTTGGACAAACACTCAGAGGTGAGTGGCATGACATAGGGGATAAGTAAGCATCTCCATGTTGTGCCTCACTCTCTCAGACTCTCCTCATGTATATACCTGCTCCAAGGGCTCTTTGATGAATAGGAAGGCATCTTTTTTCCCCCTCTGGTCCAGCCTTTACCCTAGATAGCCTGTCTTTCTTTCCAGATGCTTTTTTGGCACGTGATAATCAGAAAGAGACCCATGTATTATGTACTTGCTTTGTTCTTTTACTTGATTGTAGGTGAAATATCTGAGGGCCTGTAACTTTTGAGCCCATACTTTCTTCCTGTCTTTACTGTAGTACAATAAAAGTTGACTCATGGTGGTTCTCTGTCACATATGCCTTTCTAAGTGATTGCGTTATGTATTGCTTGGACAGGAACTAGCATCAGCACCCCCAAACCAACAACCCTGTTGTAGATGCAGTACTGGGTGTTGGTTGAACTAGGCCTAGGTTGCAGCCAGTGGGCATCTGACCTAGAGTCCGAGCTCGTTCCACCATAAAGCCTGCCCCTTCCTGCCCTGCTTGTGACTAACTGCTCTTGTGCTCCTTTCCATAATATAGTAACCTGTGTGTGATTCCTTCCCTTTGATGAGCATCCTGTGAGTCATCAGGAAACATCAGCAAGATACTATCATGGGATTGCAAATGGCATAGAGATCTAGAAGTGACAATGACCCGATTCTGCCATGAAAACAGGATGGAGTGGTGAGATTTTGCATGGCTGGAAGACAGAAAAGGACTGCACAGAGAAGTTGATTATCCATCTCAGCCTTGGAAGGAGAACCCAGGAGAAATCATGATGATACTTTAAATGACAGTAGCAAAACACCACTGGCAGGAAGAAGACTAGAAAATGATCTGTGGATACTTGGTGTCCACATTCTGCTGCTCATTGATGAGGACTGTCAGGCTTTTGGGAATGGAAAGATATGGATGTCTATTATGATGATGCCCATTTTCTTGTGTGAACTCCAAACTGCCTGGTCATTTTCACCCTTTTACTTTTTCACCTGTTCATTCCATGTAACATGGGAGCAACCTGAAGCTTGGCTAGCTTCAGGGTAGTTGGAACCTTGAGTCCATTCCAGATAAAGGTTTATATAGACATTGAATGAATGAGGACATTAGTGTGGTATATGGGTGACATAAATTTGTTTATGAATTATTTTATGTGTATAGATATATTGCTTGCAAGTGATGTATATGGACTACATATATTTCTGGTGTCTAATATCCCCAGAAGCAAGGAAAGAAGTCAGATTTCCTGCAACTGGGGTTACAAATACTTGTGAACCATTACATGGGCACTGAAAATTGAGCCCAGATCCTTTGGAAGAAGAGCCAGTGCTCTTAACCCCTCAACCATCTCTTCAGCCCTGAGCTCCAGCTAGCTTTAATTTTTTTTTTTTTTTTTTATGTAGCAAATGATGACTTTTAATTCCTGATCTTCCTGTCTCTACCTTCCAAGTGCTTGCATTATATAAATATACCACCACACTGCCACGACTGGTTTTATTCAATTCTTAGAATAGAACCCAGGGCTTGATGCATGCTATACAAGTGTTCCACCAACTAAATTCATCCTAGTCTGAAGCTTTTTTGTTTTTGTTTTTTGTCAGTGTGAGTTCTTTGAGAAAGATTCTGATTCTTTGATATCACTAACACCTATGATTAGGGTGTTCACCATTACCATTACCTTTACCATTACCCTGACAAGTTTGTGCATTCTTGGATGTTACGGTTTCCTTTGGGTACTCCTACCCCTATTTTTGTTCTCCATGATTATTGTATAATTGTTAATTAAGCACTGTTTATGCTTGATAGTGGACTAGAGTGTGAGAAAACCAGTTAAGATTAAGTCATGGCTCCCGACCTCATAGAAACTGTCCTCTCGATGGCCTTAAGTGATAACAGCTACTATCCACTTGGTCATTCTGTGTTTAATGCATCTGTAGAGGAACCTGGTTGAGGATTGAAGATTGATGAATGCATAAGGGATTCAAGGGGTGATAGACTTAAAGCTGAGAGCAGCAGTCTCTACAAGAGACTCACAATTACAATCTAAAATGTAAGTGTTTGGGGATCAGGAGGAGGAACACATAACAATATAGAGACATCAAAGGAAGGAGGAGGAAGTTATGTCATGGGTAGAGTCTTCACATATGGTATAGAATAGTCTAGGCAGAGGAGGCATCTCTGAGGTCTGCCACTGGTTATAATGAAAAGGTTATGATGGGGGGCCTGTTTGCTGAGATCCTTGAATGATAACAGGTGTGGCCTTAGAGACCAGCATGTTTAATTAACCAGGCTGAGGTGATCTTACTAGAAACTAGGAAACAAAATCGAAAACCTGCTGCGTTCAGCGTTGGGCTGCAGCAATCAGCCCCCTGTATTGACTTCTGAGCCTCCCAGATGCCCTATATCTTCAGTATTTCTGAATATTCCTGTCTGCTTCTGTACTTAGACTCTGGAGGTCTCTCATCTCATCCCCCACCTCCCTGCATGCCTCCATCTTTGCCTTTCAGTGATTCTGTATTAATAGCAGTAATTAAGCTGCCTCATCTTATTGGGGGAAGATACATTCTTCTTCATCAGGCCCAGGGAGGAGCTTAATTAGTTTCTATTCTCACTCTCTCCCTGCTGCCTGTGTGGAGCTCCAGGCTGCTGCACCCATGTCTGTGGGAAGCTTAGGAATCTACTTCAATGGATACCTTCAGAGCATTTACTCCTCTTACTTAGTGGAATCTTTCCTGCTGACACTCAGGACCAGTGAGAGTCAAGAGAGGAAAGGG
This sequence comes from Grammomys surdaster, assembly GCF_004785775.1. Classification (NCBI taxonomy): domain Eukaryota; kingdom Metazoa; phylum Chordata; class Mammalia; order Rodentia; family Muridae; genus Grammomys; species Grammomys surdaster. The sequence continues at coordinate 2,970,982 of NW_021620584.1, forward strand.
TGAGGTCAGGTTTCTTCAACAAAAACTCCTGCCTTCATTGTCTTCTGTCACTGCTTGTCCTAGACAGGACAGGACCACAAGCAGAAGGGAGTGCAACTACTTAGTTCATGAAATCTTGCTTCTCCCTTGCAGAAGCACCCAGGTTCTGGGGGCTCTTTTCACACACTGTATTCATGTCTATCTGTAAACATGTTTGTTTACAGACAGTCATGTTAGATGCAGAGCATCAGGAGGCAGGGAGGCTTGGAGAGTAGCTAGAAAATTAGGATGAAAAAAAAAGCCTCAAAACATGGTATCTATCTCACATTAGTACTACTTGTTTGAACCGTCAGCAGTAGTTTATCATCCATAGAGTGTGAATAGATATTAAGCTTGATCCTACACAGTACATTAGACAATACTGTTCCATTTAACTTTCCTAGAAAGTTGCCAGGGACATACATGCCCCCTGTCACATTTGTTAGATGCTAAAGTTGAAGTCTGAGGAACTCAAGAAGCTCTGCTGGGGTTCCATAGCTTTCTAGGGAAGGAGACTCATTCTGTCCTCACTTTCCTTTGGTCATGCTTTGCTCATGGTACCTAGGATTTCTTGGATAATTTGTTGGTAAAACTGTACCTTTTTCAGAATGCAAGAAGCTCTAGATAACTGTGCCCAATGTGTCATCAGGAATAAATGGATCTGACTCAGGGAAACTGAGGAACTAAGTTGGTTCCTAATTTCCGCTACATCCTGGTAGGTATTGTTGCCAGGTACTCTTTGAAGTGAACCTCTTCTACTCATTTACCTTTCTTCCCTGTAGGGGTCATCTGAATTTCCTGGTGCCTTGCTAGCTTTACAGTTGTGTGCTATAGTGATCTTCATGAGTTTATTTCTACCAGCCACTGTCCCTCTGCTCAGCAGCTGTCATCTCCAAACTACCCAGAGGAGCATCTAATAATCCTTCATTCCCATATTGCATCTGGAGTAAATATTAATCTTCCATTCCTAAACTATTAAGAGAAGCATCTTTCTGAACTCTTCTTCATTCTTATATTACCCCTGAAGGATCAATCTCTTGACTCTGTCTTTCAGTCATTGAATACACCTAGCTTGGAGAAAAGGCTCTTTCCCTTTAAATTGGCTTAATTTGCATTCCACTAGCAATCTTCTTACTCTGAGGGATCCATGGGATATTAAATTACCTGAAAATGACATTGATGCTAAGAATGCAATTCTGTTATCCGAAATACAAGTTTTATTGTAAAGAACCACATTGCCTCCTACCCGCCTCCCCACTCAAGACCATACCCTCCCATTGAATCATACTAATGCCTCTTCTTAGTTTGGAGGCCCTGTATGTTTATGACAGGTCCTCTTACATTATAATAGTCTGAGAGGCATATTTCATGTGGGTTTCCCCCTTGTCATTGGTTGGTTTTTCAGGCTGTAGGTATAGACCTTAATTCTCACTGTGACCTAGATTATGAATCTAGCCAGTTCTTGTTTACCATTGTCTTTAACACTGCAGGTATTTTATGCTCTTAATACTGTTTAGCTCTTTGCCTTTTTTCCTCCCTTAGAGAATATTCTGTCAGGAATGCTCTCCCCTTGAACTTGAACCTTTTCTCTTTGTGTCCCTGCTGGTGTTCAGACTGTCCCAGATAATGGGACAGTATCCTCTCTGTTTTGCACAACTGTGTTAAGGATGGATAATATCCTTCAAAAAGAAGCACTGAGCAAGGAGTAGGAATCTGTATTTGAAGTTCCTTTTGATATTGCCAAGTCTTGAGAAGGAGGTGCAATGCCTGTGTTTAGTGTGTATCTTCTCTGTTCAACCCTGTTTCTCCCTGCAGGACAACTAAGCAGCTGACACTTAACATTTCAAACTGCTGCCTGTCTTATATAGCTCTATATGAGGAAGGGGGAAGCGCCCTGTTGACCAGACCACTTCCAGGTGGAATACATATGGAGAAGTTGGCCACACAGTCTGCTTCTGAGTCCAGCCATGTCCAGGACTCATTATGTGGTCATGGATGACTGGTTCCTCTCTCCTTTCTAGAGTCTGCAAACTAAAGTGGCTTACAGGACTTGAGCCATTTCTATATGGATTGTTTTACACTATAAAGGAGGCAATGAAAATCAACTTACAGTGGATCAGAAGTCTAAATATCAAAGCTAAAACTATCAGACTTAAGAAAAGACAAGCTCAAGCATACAGTTTCTAGAAACTCTACTTTCCTCGTAATGAATTTATTGGTACAGAGATAAGGTGATTTCTGAAGACACAGTATAGGAAACAGAAGTTGAGCATTTGACTGCTTTATCATTTTCATGTAGACAAATACCACCCTGACACAATGACATTAAGTAGATTAATTATTGATTCTCTAACTCTATTCAATTCGGCCTCATTTGTTAATTTTTCAACACTTTCCTGAGTCGTGATTGGCATAGGAAAAGATTTTGGAGATAAATATACCCCATGAAATGGTTGTTCTAATCTGTGCAACAGTTTTCTTCTGCCTTTCTTGTTTATTATCATTATTATTTTGAGATAAAAGCACTTAACACAAGTTTAGAGTCTTAGCATGTTTTTACACGTGGGATAGAGCATTGTGGCTGTAGTCAGTGTGCTATGCTGCAGCTCTCCAGGTGCTCCTTGATACAGAACTGTGACTCTGCAAGGTGTTGCTCGTTCCCTTGTTCTCATCTCCTAACCTCTGACTACTGTCACTCCATTCTACCCTCTCTTCAGGTTGCTCAGTTGTGGTATGCTGCTTTCCTATCAGAACTCTGGCAGATACCCCTAGGTATTCACATTCCTTGGTTTTGTCTCCTAGGTCTCAAAATTCTGCTAAATATTATTGTCTTTCCAAGTCTTCTCTAGTCACTGTGTCTAAAAATGCAAAGCCATCACCAGTTCTTATCACTGTCGCTGGTTCTCGAAAAAGTGTCATGGAACTCCTGATTATCCTGCCTCCACCTCCCAAGTGCTAGGATTATGGGCATTGGCTACCACAACCTGCTACCCAACAACCTCTCCACCTAGCCATCCACCGAGCTACCCATCTACCTATCCACCTGACCACCCAGCCACCCAGTTTCCTGGGCTACATTTATCTTTTTCTTTTCCATCATTCCCTTTCTCTCTCTCTCTCTCTCTCTCTCTCTCTCTCTCTCTCTCTCTCTTATTTTTGATTTTATTTTTATTTTTATTTTATTTCTTGGAGGCACAGTGTCCTGTAGCTCATACTAACCTAGGAATTTTCATGTAGTCAAGGCTGGCCTCAGACTCGCTGTCTTCCTGCCTGAGTGCTTGAATTATAATCTTCACCATCATGTTTGGTTCTTGCTACTTTTAAATAGGTTATATGTGTTGTGCTGTATCTTTCTGGATCTCCCTCTGTCTCTTTCTTTCTCTATCTGTTGTCTGTCTCACACAAATTTGTCTGTTTGTCTTTGTCTATCTTTTTATTTCTGTCACTTTGTCTGTTCTCTCCTCTCTCCCCCAACCCCCCCCCCTCATAGAGAGAGGGGGGGGCAGGCACATAAGGTCATGGAGCATGGTTGTAATATACCCATCATAAGAATATTATCTTCATGGATGCCCTTTAATGGGGTAGCAAAGTGATATTCAAACTTCCACATACCTTTAGAGACCTATATACTGTAGCTCATTTGTTTCCTGTGACATTCTTTCTCAGGGAGGCAGAAACAGTGGTATATATAAACTTAGAGGAACTTAGACTCATAGTAGGGGTAGATCTTGTGCCCACTCTGCCCTGAGTTCCTGCTATGGATTATCCTAGTTTTCAACATCCTCTGTTGCTTGGAAGTGGACTTTGAAGGCAGCAGGCATACTTGCTCTTTGGTATCAGAGCCATTTTGAGTTGTAATCAATGCAGAGCTTCCTGTGCTACTATGCAGGAAAGTATCATGTGGAGATAGTCTGGTGGGACCCACTCCACTTGATCATTTGAGCAGTATATTTCTGTCATTTGTGTTGGTGATATTTTATATTTAATGAAAGGCTAGTGCTTACCTCAGTTACTCATGGGCTCATGGCCCAGTTCCATATCTCTTCTCTCACAGAGAGGGACCAGAATCAGCTCATTTCTCCTCCCTTGCTGCTGGAGAAGCCTGTGCTCTCTGATTACAGTCAATATTCTCTGCCAAGCCTCAGTTAATCATTTCCTTTATTTTCCCACTGTAGTGCACATTGCTGCTTAGTCTGCAGTTTGGTGTTTCATACACATATATTTAAATTGTAATTTACATCACTTTTGGGAAGACAGGGATTAAAATTTATATTATAAATGAAGTGTGCATTATTTCTACTGTGATATTGTTGGTTGTCATAAAATGACAACACTATATAAATAGGTTTCTTTTAAAAATACTAATTTAAAAATACTCATTCCCCAAATTACTTTCCCCCCCATGATAATACTCTTGATCTACCTGGATCTTGTTGCTTTTATTTTATGAATATGGCCAGACAATAAACATAGGTAGGCTGATGATTCTCTACCTTGTTAATGCTGCTACTCTTTAATATAGTTCCTCATGTTGTGGTGAACCTGTACCATAAAATTATATCATTGCTACTTTATAACTTTGTTTTTGCTAGTGTTATGAATTATAATGTAAATATGGAGAATATCTGATGTGGGACCTCCAAAGTGGTTGTGACCTACATATTGAGAATTGCTGCTTTAGGCAAAGCTTAGGTAAACTAGCTTGCTTAGACCAAGCAATCATCACAATAATGATCTGTTCCCTTAAAACTGGTTCTGTTTGGAGACCTGTTGTCTTTTGGGGACCTGAATTTGTAGATCTGTGGTCCTGCCCTGGATTTCCAGAGGAAGAAGCTGTTGAGCATGCCATGCTAGTAGAGTGGTACAGCAGGGCCCACTTGCATGTACATCTGTTTAGGAGCATTAGAGATGACTTCCCATGGATGCTTTGCCCAGTTAAATATCTTGGAATTTTTACTTTATGCAATTAATCTGGCATCTAATGCAACTACTTGAGCCTATGTAAAGGTGGCAGTGGTTATGGAATATTACCATCACAGTAGAAGACTTCCATATTCTTTTGTGGGGAGTATTCCAGGGCCCATCTTTACCTATTTTCCAACACTTTATGGTTTTCCTTTGGGATTTTGACCTTTGGCTCACCTTGTTCTTTCTGGATACATTTAACTGTATAACCAGCCATGGCAAGATAATTCTATCCACATTGCTATTCCAAATCTGGTCATATCTCAAAACTACCCTCTTTTCCTCATAGTATCCCCTCTAATTTCTTGTTCTTTTGCCATTAAGAGGATATTGATTTCTATAAAGTTGTACATCAGGATTCATTGAGCAGAGCAGTAAATATTGATGGAGGCAAGGAGCCATGACCTGAGTGGGAAGGGACTTCTGTTCCTTTCTGCCTTTTCAGTCTGTTGCTTAAAGTGCTATTCAGAGTTTCTGGGGTGAGCAGTGTCCCAGTCTATGCAGGAGGGAACCAGTCACTCTGGTCATGTGTAGGTAATTAATGCTCACAAGTGCCTGGGTGAGAGGCCCATGATCATGTGCTATCAGAATGTTGGCAATATTTGCCATGAGGTGAGTCTCTATATTCTTTCAGAAGGAAGAAAAGCAGAGAGGAGATAGTTTACAGTTAAGCATCTGCAACTTGCCGTGTCTCCTAAGTGATGGGAGCAGAGGTTTAGTTTGCATATTGCAGAGCTCAAGAATATTTATACGAAGCTGATATTTTATTTGCAGTAAAAAAGTTAGTTCTAAAAATTGTATGACTGGTATCTGGTGATTTGATGCACTCTGACATTTTACAGTTTGGGGCACTGAGGTAGTATTGGGAGAAATGGCCCAGGCATGTGTGTCAGCTTTTGGTGAGGGTTTTGCTTGTTTGACTTTGGTCTAATTCCTATTTAGTTGTCTGTTTCCAATTTTCCCACTTTTGTCCAAGCCTGTCTGTCTCTTTGCTACAGCTGTTTACCTACCTCTCAACCTTTCTGTTTACCTACTACTTACTTGTGTGTCAACTATCTACTTTTTTGACTACCTGTCTGTCTACCTGTTTGTATAATTGTCTATCTTTTTGCCTATCTGTCATTTGTCTACCTACTTGCTTACTTATTTATCCAATACCTACCTACCTATTTAGCTTTTTATATACACATCTATCTACCAAATATGGGCTGGTATTTACCTACCCTTCAATTTGTCTATCTCCCATTCTCATCTTCCTGCACTTTGCTGCCTAGGTTGTTACTTAGTATGAATCCTTGGTCTAAGTTAATATTCCAGGGGCAATTTTTCTCACATGGAAAAAATACCATATTGTAAGGACCACATAAGCAATAATTCCCGTGCTTGGCAGTGGACATTTGGGCTTTTGCAATTTTTTGATGGGAGTGGGATGTGAAGGGGATCTTTAATGCATCATACACTGTTTGATAGCTTTTGCTACCTACTGGAGTCCAACTTTATCCGTCTCCCAAGTTGGGACACTAAGGATGTCTTTAGACAATACCAGATTACCATATCTGAAACTGCTGGCACAGAGTAAGCAGGTAAGCAGTATGCTAAGCATTGTATTATTGTCCTGAAGTTTTTAACCTCAGGTACATCTTCATGCTTCCTTGCACAGTACTAATCTGAGAGACATTGATGGTCTAAGAACTAGTAGCTAACTTCTTATTAAGATTCTCATGAGCCTGAGAAGTCACTCACCTCTGCCTGGGCATCAAGGCTGTTCTGGAAGTTTTGTTTTGTTCTAAATATAGCAAAGGAAGAAAGCTAGGCAGACTTCTGAGGGTCATTTACTCTCAGGCCTTTTCCTAGGTTGATAAACCCCACCCTTGTAAAACCAGCAATGGAGAGAGGCCACATTGAGAATTGGACTTTGGTTCTGGTAAACCCTTGCCTAGAAAAGTCAGGCCAGAGTAAGACCAGCTGGAATTTTGAGCTGGCACTTTTGGACCCTTGCTGTTGCTTTTCTATGCCATCTGAATCTCCCTCAGAGTACATCAAGCATATCATCATCCCTTCCAATAATTATACCTTTAGAATAGAAGCACAGTTTTTTTTCCTAACAAATCCGGTGCCATATCATAAAGCATACCAGCAGGTTCCAGCAGACCTTACCTTGGCTTTCTAGGACCTTCTAGACCTCTGCTCTTCCTCTCAATCCCTTGGTCTCATAACTGTCATTCTCTGCTTCAGCTCCTTCTGGGAATGACCTTCAGCTGTAGTTTGGTGGAGTAGGTTCTAGGTGATACCAACCTTTACTTCCTTTCTTGAGCTAATTCTATCATTGGCTATAAGTCCAGCTGAGGATAGTTTGAGGGCCTGAAAGCTAACCCACTTAAAGTTCTGTTCCTGAAAGCCAGGAGTTCATGCAAACCTCTGACTGCAAAGTATCTCTGACCTTGTTTAGAAAGATCTGTCATTGTCTGGGCATTTGATACCGGTATTCTTCCTACTTATTCTGTTCTTCCCTCCCAATCTCTCTGTTCTTGTTTCCATCCTAGGAACACTGAATTTTTAGGAAGAGAGAGATCATTGGAATACATTATTGGTGGTCCTGTAGTTGATGGTTGTCTCAGTTTCATGTTTCAATATCCATTTGGCTTTGATAAATCTTTGACTTGGAGAGGTAGGCTTTGTAGTATCAAGAGGCTGGGATGCCCAGTCTTCTGAGAGTAGAAGGATTTGGCCTTTCGAGGGTGCTTCTAGCTAATAGTCTACTGTAACAAGTAAAAAGCAGTGTGTGGGTTTCTTTGTACACCACAAGGGACCTCAGGCTTGACTGGGGTAATGATTTTAAATACATTCTGACAACTTTCAAAAGTGTGTCTTCATTGTGTTCATGGATTTTTCTTCGTTTTGCTTTGTTTGACTTCTCATTTCCTTCAGGGGTGTCATAAGGTATGTCAGAAATATATACTATGTCTGAGTCAGTAGCAATCTCCCACAACTATCAACCTATGAGTTTCTGGAGCCTTCAGTTTTTACACCATTGAGTAATAGATATAATTTACACATTAAGTAATAGATATAATAGCAACACACAAAGCCATGAAACTTGCTGAAATGTCTTATTTAGCAATTCCATTTGGTTTCTTTCTCTTTCTTCCAACAGCTTCCCCTTAAATCTTGTTTCTTTGCACAGTTTAGTATATATGGTCTTAACAGCTGGAACTCCTTTGTGACCGGTCAGCTTAGACAGTCAATAGGATTTATCAATAACTCCATTTTGTTGATACCTTTGTTAAGATGTCCTTGTGAAGACAGTAGTTTGTTCAGCCATGCTGGTTGAAATTCCAAGCCCCTTTTTGGATTAGGAATGAGGACTAGTATATTCAGTAGTAAAGAGTACAGAGTATGGATGGGGCATACAGGTAGTTGTGGGCCTCTGTTGGAAATACTTAATCAGATAAGTTCGATATCTAAATAGTACCATCCTAGGTTATGTTGAGGTTGAGAATGGTGGGGAGTGGAGCTTGGTTGGGAACCATTCCACATTTAATATAGTAATTGTTGGTGGGATAGAAAGACCTGAGTCCATTGGGTGTATGGTATACAAGTTCTTAAGTGACATTGTGCGTTTGTGCCATTGTGTCCAAAAAAAAAAAAACTGTTTAAAAGGATCAGCTGCAGCTGCTGTGATTACCTCTGGGAATTCAGTCAAAACATCAATTAATTGTCCTCAGTGTGAGCAGCTTTGCTTTAAAAGCTCATGTTTGTTTTCTTCATTTGATTCTCTACCTTCCAATTTGTCACATCCTGTTCCTCATGTAAATTAGTACCTGTCTTAAGACTCTTTTCAGCATCTGTTTTGGATCTTCACAGCATGGTCTTCAGGGAGCCATCTGTGGTTCTGATGGGTTACACTTAGCTAGGAGTCTCAAGACTGTGAGACTGGCCTCTACTTTGCTTGGTCGACTGCTGTTGACATCTTTTGGCATTGCTCTCTAGACACTGCTAGTCAATATGCTAACAAGGGACCTTGAGTTGACAGAACAACAACAAAAAAACCCCAAAACACAGCACATTTGGCATGGTTAAAGTAAAAGTGTCATGCCTAGAACTTTCTTCAGCAAAATTTAAAAAAAAAAAAAAAAGTCTTTACAGCAGTGTTGTAGTTGGGGACTTTGTTTCAGTGTCCTGTCTTATGATCCAATGAATGAATGAGTAAATTAAGTATTAGGAAGAGATGAGTTAAGAGACCCACTCAAGTAGCCCACAGATTGCAATGATCAGTTCATTAAGAGAGGTAGCTAAGAGACTATAAGGTGAGAATCATTTGGGAACTAGTAACAGAAACTTCAAGACAGAATGGCTCAAGTTTGCCAGCATTTGTCTTACACAAGGACAATGTGGAGGTGGGTAGTGGTTGGCATTGGTTTACAGCCTCATTGATTTCCTCTCAGTATGCCTTTGTCTTCTTCCCACATTTGCCAGATGTCTTCAGGAAAGCAAGCATTAGCCAAAGATAAAAGAGCATGATTGAGACTGCAACTATTCATTTACCAACATAGATACATACATAACTTTATTGTATACACTAAGCATTGCCTGAGTCCTAATTATATTAAAAGTATTATTAGTTCATCTGAAATTTAAATCTGATAGAACATATTACAGTTTTATTTCTTAAATCTGACAACCCAAAGATATAATTTTAACTCCAGGAAACTAGAGTTTATTGGTTTCTTGGTTTCTTGAGAGAGAGAGAGAGAGAGAGAGAGAGAGAGAGAGAGAGAGAGAGAGAATGTATATGTATATAAATGTATGGAGACCCAGCACTGATAGCTGTCTTCTTCAATTTTATTCTACTTTGTACATTTAGAAATTGTCTTTAGCTAAAGTCAGAGGTTACCATGTTTTATCTAGTCAGGTGAGCTAATTTATTTGAGGCATTTCCTGTCTGTTTCACATGTGCTGGAATTATTATAGATGGGGTACAGTGCCCACCTAGGTTTATATGGGTTCTGGGGATTTGAACTCTGATCCTTATCATCTTCCCAATGATTACGCCACATTTTCTTCATGTATTCTTCTGTCAAGAGGCATTTGTTCCACATGTTGGCTGCTTTGAGTAATGCTATAATAGTTCTATGATTGACAACATGAGTTTGATTTCCAGGACCAAAATGGGAGTAATGTGTTAATCCTGAGATTCACAAGAGACAAACCAATTCTACCATTTTGAGCCAAATTTGGAGCAAATAGGGCTAAGATGGACTTTAGCCAGGACCACACCCTGGAACTTCTAGCCAAGATGTCCCAAGACACATGTTGTAGGACTTTTTATGGATAAAACCCATAGGCCATTGTGCTTTCTCATGAGGCTTTGTCACTTTTCAAGAACTACAAATCTCAGCATCTGAAGAAGTTACCTGCTCCTTGGACAGGTGATGATTACAGGTTAATTTTGAGTTCTGAAAAGCCAACTCTTCCAGGTTGTTCTCTGATCTCTGCCATTGACATGCCTGTCCCTCCCCACCCCACCCCGTCAATTTCATGGTGGCACATGCCTGTAATCTGACCACTGTGTTCATTCCAGCTTTACCCACTGACATACTGATTTCAGTTCTGTTGGATAAGTTGGATTGGCAGTACTGTTTCTTATTTTTAAAGCCCCCCCCCCCTCATACTGGTTTCCATAATGACTGTGCCAACTTGCATTCCCACCAACAGTTGAAAGAGGGACATTTTTAGTACCATATATAAAAGAGAAATCAAGTACATGAATTAACTGTTTCTGGTTAAGAAATGATAACCAAGAAGACAATACAAATTCCTGAACCCAAATCACCAATTAGCAAATTCAGGGTGTCCACCTAATTTCCGTTGTTCAAATACATGTGTTGATATTGCAGGTTTTACAATTAGCTACCAATAGCTTTGAGATGGTGGACTGCAGAGTATATCCAGGGTGTTTCCTGGATACCAAGGAGTCAACCTGCATCTTTGTGGGAAAAAGCCACGGTGGTGTACCGGAGGCTTTCCATGCCAGCGTGTCCCATAATCAGGAGAACCATCTGGAGTTTCAAAGGCTGGAAGCTTTTGGGGTGGCAGGCCCCAATGACATGAGAAAGTCCTTGGTTCCAAAAGGGTTTATTTTCATGGCAGATGGTAGATGGATCTGGATGTACTCCTTATCCCACTCATGAAACTCATGGTAGACCTGAGTTAAATAGGGAGGAAGAAAGGGGGAGGGTCTGGAGAAGAATGCTTAATTGGCTCTGCCCTCTGGCCTTCATTAATATGTAAATCTCTCTAGAGCCTGAAGCTGTAGTCACACCCTCTACCTGTACACTTTGGAAGGGGCTCTAATGGCCTACATGACTGAACAATGTAGGTCTATGGAGACTGCATGCGGGTTCTCTGGGTTCTGGGGACATGGCCAAACACCTGCTATTTCTCCCTTGGAGTCTTGGGTTTCCGGGCCCATGCCCAGCCAAGAATAAGGATACCCTTATGCAGTCCCACACATTTGTATTTTACAGGACATTGCTTTACAAATGTTTTGGGGCTGTATATTCATGTGGTTTCAGACAGGAGTCGGAAAAGCCCCGTTGCTTTGCTTTATCCAGTTTTTGGGAGCTAGGGGGAGCTAGGGGGAGCTGTAACTATTTTTAAGCCTAGATCCATCCATTTCTACAGTCAGTTGTTCTAAGACTGTTTTGTGTAATCATTTCCTGAGCTCTATTTTCCATCCTCTCTAGCTATATCAATCCCCACCCTCCTTTTATAGTAAAACTGATTAGTTGTAAGAAACTAGATATGAAATGAAACTCTGAGCTACATTGCAAATTCTAGCCCTCCAGTGATAAGATAGGTTTTGCTTTTATGTTGCAGGGGTTCCATGAAGAGTGTATTAGGGGGACAAACAAAAGACAGCTTAGCCACAGGGGTGTCCAGTTGTATTGTGTTTGAATGAGTAGCTGCCTTTGTGACTATACAGAAATGTTTATTACACTACATTCTGCAAGAACAGCAGTGCCACATTCTTAGAGACAGTAGACTGTGCAGACTGTGTGCCACAGAGAACCCCTTTAAATTTCATTCTATTTGAGACCACAGAAGAGTATGGGCTAAGGTGAAGTCATTGGCTCCTCTTTCTACTCTCTACTCCCTGTTGTTGAAGCTTGTTTTCCCCAGTGCTGAAGATTGAACCAGTGCCCTACACTTGCTAGGCAAGCTCTTTATACTGAGTCACACCTCCAGCCTTTTGTTTCCTCTCTAAGAGGCCTTTGCTTTCTGGCCTCTGGAGCATGTTCCCTATCCCCATATCTCCATGCTTCTCTCCATCTCACTTTCTCCACGATCTTCCCCTCTTAATTGCTATGTTTCTAACCACTGTTGCTTTCCTCCACATATGCACTTGTTCCTTCCTGATTTGGAGTATGCTTGGAGTTAAATTAAGGTTTCCTGATGATGTACCATGGCTTATGATTGGAAGATGTCATTCGTCTAGTTGCTTGGTAACAAACTGTCTTTACTGCCAGTGGCCAGTGGGCTCTCCCATCAGTGAGTAATGTTATCTTGGACACTTCTGTTGCAAGGCTTTGCTCCTGTGATGGGTCTGTTTTCACCTACCTAGAATTTTTGTGGAAGGGCCACTATTCCAGTTGAAGCTGGCTTTCTGACAAATTTAAGGGCATGAATCAAGGGTGGTACTAAGTCATATTAGGAAATTTTCTAGACACAGATGCCTAACATTGAATCTTGGCTTAGTTTCTGCTCATTGGTAATGATGTCACTCAATTCTCTGGGCTTCTATTTCCTTAAGTATAAAATGTTCACCATGCAACAAGAAGCAAATATTAGCCCCAGGTTTCATTTTCAAAACCCATAATTCAGCCTGGTGAGTTGGCTCAATTAGGAAAATGCCTTCTGAGTAAGCCTGAAGACATGAGTTCTGGTCTTCAGAGTCCATGTAAAACAGAATATATTTGTGTGCATCTGCAACTCTGTTTAGGGAGTAGGATCCTGGACTCACTGGCTAGCCAGTCTAGCCAGTCATAAGGTCCCAAATTCAGTAAAAGTTTCCATTCAAAAGTGAGGTGAGATTGATAGACCCATGACATTGACTTCTGACCTTTGCACATATACATATACCCAAAGATATATAAAGGTAAAATAACCCCCTTTTTCCTTTAGGTGCTGTGTGCCCCCTGTGAACATTTTTTGACTGTGAGCTGTACCCATTTTTCCTAAACAGCATTCCATAAACTAGTTCTCTCTGGACAGCCCAACTGATTTCTCTGCATGAATATAAACAGCTTCAGCCTGTTTCTAGAATACCTTGGACACCTGTATTCCATTCCTTGCTTTAGGACACATCAAAATCAAAGAATGGCGAATTCCAGATAAAGAAGGGTGTGAAGTCACTTTATTAGGTCTGTATCTTTGAGAATGACCAAATCAGTCAGCTCTTATAGCCTATAGCCTCCAGTGCTTTCTTTCTTTGTTGTTGTTCGTTTTTTTTTTTTTTTCTTTGTCAGCCCCACATGAGTCCCTGGCTGTAGCAGCTTACAAGTGTGTCTATTTCTTGTTTCATGATATGGAAGTAGCCCAAGAGTCTCTCTTCCTCATTGTCCTCCTTTTCTCACTTGTGGAAACTGATGAGTCTCTGCAGGATTTAATTGGGGTTAGACATTCCTCTGTACTCACTTTCCTGTAGTACCTGGCATGCCCATAGGTGCACAGTATCTAATATAGTGCCTTGTACACAGTAGGGATACCATCAGTGAGAACTAGCAATTTCACAGTGGGGCATGTCTGATCTTCGGTGTATCAGTCTAAGTGTTTGGGTTAGAACAACACTTTTTTGTTGTCAATCCCTGTATTCATTTTCAACCACATATTGTCCTTTTTCCTTAATACACAGCATAGTTCCACACCTTTCATCTATGCCATTATTATTCCCAACCTTCTTAGTACTATGTCCAGGCAATGTCCATGGTAATCCATAACTGCAATCTAGTCTTTTTATATGCCCAATGATTCCAGCTCTCATTTCCAATTAGATTTTTTTTTTTTTTTTGGTTTGCCAAAACTCATCTCTTCTGAGATGCCTTTATTCTTTCAGATCCTTAGACTGATCATTGACTATTCTTCAAGGTTTCAGCAGTCACTAATACTATTTCTTGCACATTATTCTGCATTCTTGAGTAATTTTTAATTTCCTTGAATTTCTTGCAAGCCAAGCTCACAAGCATCTTATTCCTGGATTATTTCTGGTGGTGATATTGTTCTGATACACTGTCTGGATGAGAAGATAGATGAAAAAGATCCTGGTTCACAGCTGATACCATTCTCAGCCATGGAACGATACAAAGAGAACAGGATACTCACAGGTACAGAAGGAAGATTGATGTGAAGTCAAAGGGAGAAGGCATCCATATACAGCCATGGACAAGGACCTCAGAATAAACCAACACTTATAAAAACATTATCTGTGGCTTCCAGTCTCCGGAACTGTGAGAGAATGCTGTTAGTTACTTTTGCTATTGCTGTGGCAAAATACCTCACAAAGGTAACTTTAGGAAGAAAGGACTTATTTTGGATCACACTTGAAATTTAATTCATTTTGGTAGTAAAGTTAAGGAGGCAAGAAATTGAGGCAACTGGTCACATTGCATCTACATTCAGGAAGCACAGATGAATGATGCTACTCTGCTTATTTTTTCCTTTTTATTCAGTCTAGGACCCAGTCCAAGAAATTGTGTTGTCTACATTTAGTGTGGGTAACATAATCTAAATAAACTCAGACATGCCTATATGTATGGTGTTGAAGTTTCCCACTATTAGTTTGTTTGGTGCTGTCTGTACTTTGACCTTCAGTAAAGTTTCTTTTATGAATGAGGGTACCTTCATATTTGGAGCATAGATGTTCAGAATTGAAAGTTCTTTTTGATAGAGTTTTCCTTATATGAATATGAAGTATCCTTCCTTATGTTTTTTGATTACTTTTGGTTGAAAGTTGATTTCATTCGACATTCTAATAACTACTCCAACAATTTTTCGGGAACATTTGCTTGGAAGATTGCTTATAGCACTATACTCTTAAGTAGTGTCTGTCTTTTACACTAAGGTGTGTTTCCTGTATGCAGTAAAATGCTGAGTCCTGTTTATATATCCAGTCTGTTATTCTAAGTTTTTTTATTGTGGAACGAGTCCATTGGCATAACTTTAGACACCTTATATGTCACTTTTTCTTCAAAAGCCTTCATAGTTGAAACAGTCACAGTTACTTTCTTATTATCCTCTGTCTTCCTCTCCATCTCTTTTTTCTTTTCCCCCCTATTTTTCCTTTCTTCTCTTCTCTACCTCTCTTCCTGCCCACTCCCCCCTTCTTCCAATTACTCCCTCATTCTTCCCTTGCTGTCAATAATTTCCATTCTACCTTTGGAGCCAGCCCATCATAGTGGGAATCATAGGATTGCTCTTCATTCCCTTATTGCACAAGATGACTGGGGGTGTTTTTCCTAGGGGTCCCACTAAATGCTCTTTGGAGCTGCACCATGTCTTATACTCCTGACTTCAGCAGCCTGGTCAAGTACCACTGCCTTACTATAAACCTGGCTCTATTGAAGTGACACAGAAAACACCTGAAGAACCCCTTCCCGATAACTCTTATTGGGGACATTTCCTGAGCTAAATATACTGTGGTTCCCTTGTTTCTATCTTTGTTGCTTTCTCAGCTGTGTTTATTGTTTTTGATCTTTATGGGGTTGCTCACCCCCACACCCTCACAGTACTACTAAAATCCCAGTAGTGACATCAGCCCTTAGGTATGTGGGTTGACTGTGGGAAGCAGCTCCATCTGGAAGCTAAATAGAGCAACACAATCCTGTTCTCTTCCTCCCCCCCAAACTGTCTGTATTCCTACAGGTAGAGAATGCCAAGTCAGTGAACTTACAAACTGACACTTTTGTAA
This sequence comes from Grammomys surdaster, assembly GCF_004785775.1. Taxonomy (NCBI): domain Eukaryota; kingdom Metazoa; phylum Chordata; class Mammalia; order Rodentia; family Muridae; genus Grammomys; species Grammomys surdaster. Next base: position 2,986,931 of record NW_021620584.1, read on the forward strand.
GGTGACTTTCTTTTTGAAAAGATTTCAAAGAGCTGGGAACTGGGTGGGAAATTGGCTAGGAAGCCAGTGCCACTAGAGGGAGTAGGTGGAAAGAAACATATGTGCCTCAATTCTGTGTGCCTGGAAAGTGTCTTGGCTGTGCCTTGTAGATGGAGTTTTGTGACCCCAGCTATTACCAACTGGAGCTCTTTTCAGTTACAAACCATCCCTGGCATACCAAAGTTGATGTGTACATGTTTGATTCTATGGCACCTGAATGCTTTTCCTTCCCTCCCTCACCCCAGGTGTTCTTTGGGTTTTGCCATTAGGAACACTGTAAGTTAATTATTGAACTAAGTGGTCCGCACAGCAAGTGTAGTCCTGAGAGACATCCCTAATATCAAGGTAGTGCTGAAGGGATACCCAGCTGCATTCCTTTCTTCTCACCCTTGGTCTCTGTTGGCTATACCATCATTCATCTGGCATTGCTCTTCTTCCTATTCAGCTGTAGATGATTGACTCCATATGAATGATGAGGTAGTCATAGAATTGTAGGGTGCTTTCATTTTGCATCGGGTCCAGATTGTGTCAGACAGTGTCAATGCTGATGGCTGCTCTGGAGTAGGCACAGTTTTAGGGTCTTGCCCATGTGCCTTGAGAAATCAAACTTTTCTGCAGACTACCTCTGAAGAGCTAGGTCATTCTCTCAAAGCTGTAGTCAGTCTAACATAGATTACACTTAGTGCTTCCAAAGGGATTTGACAGGGGTGTGAAGTCACTTGCTTAAGAATGTTATTTGGGAGGTCAAGGCTCAGGTCATTTAGTAGTGGGGATTATGGGACACTAGGTCCTGTGGTCTCCTTCCTTGCTGAGTTGCCTCCCTTGCAAAGAACCACTTCCGCCAGTTACCGCCTTGAGGCTGCCTCCCCCATACCACAGATGGTGCCCTTCCAGGAAGCCTCCCTTCTCCTTAAGCTGTTTAGAATGCACCATTTATCCATGAAGGCAGAACTCTGGAGTCCTGTGTTAGTTAGGCGGGAGGCTTGGCCTTGTGAACTATGATGACTAAAATGGGAAAAGCCCTTAGAGGAGAACTGCAGGCATTTGATTGCAGCCAGTCTGGTGGGGTGAAATAAACACATCTCTGGTCAAACTACACACAGTCAGCATATTGCTAAGACAGCACAGAGCAGAATCTTGATTTTTCTTACTGTCTTCTTTAGAAACCTGATTTCTTGCTGCCTCTCACTAGGTGGTGTTAATTGTGAGGGACAGTCCTGTGTTCCAATTATTTATTGATGGAAGCAGTTTTTGCTTATAGTATGTGGGTCTCTTGGGGCATGCCCTGTTGCTCAGCTCCAGTTATTTCATCTTTAAACAGAACCTATTGATCCATGCATATAGATTTTTTAGAGTTACAATAAATGATACAAAACATATCTCACAGAATGCTTTGTTTGCCAACTCTTTATCATTAGTCAAGCACTCTGCTCATTCAGCAGTGGTACTGTGGTAATTTGCATCTCATTGACTTGGATGGATATGATGATGGTGTGTATAATGAGATATTAGGTCTAGAATCTGGCCTAGGGTTGTCTGCAATAAATGGAGCCACTGTAGTCATCATAGGATACCAGGAAAATCTGAAGAATTGAGCAGAAAAATATGTTACCTTGAGCAAGTCACTGTATTCTTCTTCAGGAACTAAGTCACAAGGGGCTAAGAGGATATTGTAGGATGGAGAAGAAAGATATTAGAAGCAGGTAGGAGGGTATTCAGTAGATACCTAAAGTAGAGGTTCAGCTGGTGGCTACCAGATGTGATTTGCTAGTAGTACCAACTTTTTCATCTGCTTGTTTATCATAATCTTCATTAGGTATAACTTTTTATATACCTACTGAATTGCTAGTGTTTATCTTCAAAAAAAAGTTGCCACCAGTACAGCCTCTAAAAAGAGAAATAGAGAGTTAGAATAGGCCTATAGGCATGGTCAAGTATAAATTCTTTAAACAGCTCAAACTGAGCACTGACCCTGCACTGTTAGGTGTGCTTGCTGTTTTATTGACACACAGCTCTGTGGCTTGGGGGATGTTGGATGCTCATACAGTGTCCTTGGCTTTCAGTTGTGCCACATATTTGATCTGGAGTTGTTGAGGGACCCTGAAGGCTGTGATTCCCTCTTTTGTCTGAGATCAAGTGACTGCCCAGTGTCAAGGTATCACTTCTGAGCTCAGCTCTAACAACCTTCTGGAAAGGAAATCCATTCCTCTCTCCGTTCCCCTAACTTGGTGACACAAAGGCACTGTCTTTGAACCTCTGGGTGTCTGACCTGTGACCTCAGTGTCTAGCTACAGTGCCAGAGCAGATGCAGCTTGTTCACATCCGGGGCTGTTTGGTGGTGCCACCTTAGTGATTCCTTTAGCAGCAAGCGACATTTGGATGAGGAACTATTGAGTAGTAGTAGACTTCAGAGATGTGAGAATGGGTCAGGGTACCCCGGGCAGGTATGTAGTGCTGGGGTTTTACATGGAAAAGCCTTTGTGAATATAGACCAGGACTGGGGAGGGGATAGAAGGTATGCGACCTACAGGATTATTACTAATCTCTCTGGTTATCTCTGGTGGGTACTGTGTCTCATACTTCATTTACTCAAAAATTAGACACAGTCACACGAAGCCTAGACCAAGAGAACTTTGAGAAAGGATGATGGTCAAAGTCTATAGGAGGATCACCTTGTAATTCCTGGTGAATACTCAGTAAGTACTGGTTACCCTTACCCTTCCTTAAGTCAGTGTTGAGTGAGATATCCATCAGTTCTCTGGCTACTGTTTGGGAAAGAATTCTAGCTTGCAGCCCAGTTCCTCAGTCTGGACATGTGCTCATCCAGGTCCCAGCTCTGCAATACATGGCTGCATCTTCGGGAACATCTGAGTCAAATTGACAAGGATGAGATCATCACCTATTCCACTAGCCTTTTTCTCTTTTCATAAAATCATTATAGTCTATGATTAAAGAATTGAGAGTCAGTAAACCTAAGAATTAGGCATGTGGTAATTGATAAGATTTAAGCAGATGTAATATTTTCCATAGGCAGTCTATATCCTTAAGCTGATGCCTTCCTTGTCCTCGGTTCATTTCTGTAAACACAGATCCATGTTTGGCTTGCTTGGTTATTTTCATGACCTCTCAACATTCCCAAAGACATACTTGAATGGATATGGATGCCTCTCACTCCAGTATCTGCTGTCATACATTCCCAAATGCCTCCTGGCTGAAGGTACACCCATATTTGATGATCAACTTGGAAGTTTGAAGTTGAAAAATCATCCTTACAGGTAGAGTGTCAGCTCCAAGATGCACAAAGAGTCTGTTCTTCCCCTTTCTTAGTTTCTACCACCTGTTTTCCTTGCTTTGTGGTCCTTTCTTCTTTCTTCTTTTTTCTACAAAGTGCATCTGTCCAGTGTTTTTACCCACTGCCACAGTGCTGTGTACTCGTACTTTCCCCATAGACCTCCCTTTCATGGACATTTGTGATGACATGAAATCCATTTAGGAATAATTTCTCTATCTTGGGCACTCATCCTACTTTCAGAATTCCTTTAACCATGTAATACAACATTCACATTGTAGGAATTATCATACAGGTGTGTATATCATTATCAATTCTTAAGGACATCAGTCTTGGTTCCCATCATTCCTATCTCTGTGAGGCTCATTTCCTCATACCTAGCTCTCTCCTCCCCTACTGACCCAGTGATGCCCTTCTGTTCCTTTTTCATGTAACATCTGGAACCTGCCACCTAAGAACATGTACCATACACTGCCTTTCCACTATTGGTTTATTTGTTTGCTTGTTTGGACAGAGGTGCATGACACCTACATCTTATCTCTACCACACAGACACATGATTAAATATGGCAGGAAGTATTTCGAAGCTTCCTAGGAACGTAGTCACAGAGTAAGAACCCTGACCTCCTTGATGGAGATACCCTAAGAACCCTATGTCCTCATTTCCATGGAGCCTTGTTGTCCTAGAATCGATATCCCCCTGGGATCTCCAGTCCTCTGATCTTCAGCATTTCAGGGTCCCCATTTTCCTAGCCTTTCATCTGTCTAATTCCTTCTGTGTTGGTCTGTAGTAGATTAGCCTTAGTAAAAGTGAATAGAGAAGTTCCTATTAGCATTTATATTGCTTTTCCTTGCTATTTCTTGGCCAGGGTTAGCAGGCTGGGATGACTGTAAAAAAATGTTTTTTTCATCTAAATAATGTCCCCGTTAGTGGCTGGATTCTAGGTTTTTGCTGGGCTCTGGAAAAGAATAGGTGTGGGGAACTTCTAAAACCAGGATGGAGTCCTGGAAGGAATGAAAGAAAGGAATGAAAGTCAGATCAGAAACTTCATGTTAGATTCATTGCACTCATGCTGAGTACACATTGCATTGTCTGCTGCCAAGTCAGGCCATGGTGTAGAGAACAAACATTCAGTACTTAGTGAGTTGATATAAAGCGCCACACATTTTCCACTATAGTTTTTCTTCTCTTTCTATCTCTGTCTCTGTCTCTCTTATTTATTTTTCAGACAAGGGTTTATGTTGCCCAGGCTTATTATCTTGAGTCTCTAATCCTATTGCTTCCATCGCCATCCTTCTGGGATAACAGGCTTGCCCTGCTAAGCTTGGTTTATGCAGTTTCCCACTGTTATGGAAGTTAAAAGCCATCCTTCCTTACATTGATTTTGTCAGGTATTTAGTCCAAGCAACAAGACAAGTAACTGGTGCAGACTTAGACTCCAGTGCCCAAATGTAGAAATATATTCATAGGATATTGATGTCAGCAATGCTTCTCTATTGCAGTGATTTCTAAAATATAAAATGCTTTAGTCAGTAACAAAATTTTATTTTTCAATTTCAAAATATGACAGAGATGTTTTCCTTGTTCTGTGTTCTCAGATAATATTAGCCATAAGTCCATGTAAATATGGAGATTGGCTTTTGACTGGAGTCTTAGACCTGTATCAAGCAAACAGATAGGCATTCCTATAAATGGGTAGAAGATGTTGAATCAATTAAGTGATATTTGGAGAAAAGTAATTTGAGTTGCAAAATTGTAGGAAGAGAATTTTGAGTAATCCTCAGTGAAATTAGGATTTTGGTTAAGAATATAGCTCAGTTGGTAATGTTCTTGCCTAGCATACACGTAAGTTTGATTCCAAACTCTACACATACTGAATGTGGTAGTACCTGCTTCTAATCCTAGCATTCAGGAAGTTGAGGCAGTTTAGTCAGAAATTCAAAGCCATCACTGGCTACATAATGAATTTGTGGCCAGTCTGAGCTATATGAAATATTGTGAGTATGCAGACTTTATTAATGGCACACTGGTGATGTAGAGGTCCTCTTCACAGGAGAATGTTTATGTTGTTTGAGGACCAGCACAGAAGCTATTGGCTTAGAGGAGTGAAAGTTCAGTAAAGATTTGGTTGGTAGCCCATGGTGGGATACGAGCAGCTAGTGTTTCTAGACCTTTGAGTTCCAGTTTGAACATTTATCCATATGCAGGTGACCATGAGCTCTCGATCCCATTTACTAGAGTGAGCTTAATCTTTTAAGACATAAACTCACTGACTCTGCTCTAGAAATAGTCCTCAGCAGACAGATATGCCCATTCTTATGTCTTGTCAAATAAGAAGGACCCATAATTTCTGCCATCTCAAATGGACCCACAGCATGCTACCATATCAGAAGGACTCTCAGTAGCAGTTAAACCCAGGAAGAAAGAAGCACACTAGTTAGTAGATGGGCTTAGAAGGCAAATATTTTGTTCCATGAGTATGTTCTCAAAATGCAGCATAGGCTTTCAACTTTTCTTTCTTTGAAGAAGGCAGTAGAGTTTGAGACAAGCTATATGTAACTCCACCTTCTTTTTTTCAGAAATGATGAACTGACCTCTCAGATTTTATGTAGGTGTATAATATACATAAAATTATATGAATATTATGGGCTGGTGGCAAATAAACAAATTACTAAAATTATTGAAAAGATGCCTGCTGAGGCACATTGTGGGGACTATAATGTAGGTGATACTGAACTATATAAGAATGCCATCTCAGTGTAAGCTGGCTTGAGAGCCAGCTAGCCAGCATCATCCTCAGGGGATCCCAATTTGATACTTTGGCTGTAAGTTCTTTGGTCAGAAGTAATGCTGTGTTGAATAGCAGGCAGGCTTCCTTCAGGTTTCTGCCTTGGCTTGCATCAATGATGGAAGAATTATAAGATGAACTAATTGTAACCTGAAATAAACCATTTCCTCCCCTAAATAACTTTTGGTCTGAGTATTTGTCACAGCACCAGAAATAAAAGAGGAACATGCTTCATCCCCTCACCCATTACTTCCTAAGGGATATAGATAGATAGATAGATAGATAGATAGATAGATAGATAGAGATATATTTTTTGTCCAGAACCAGTTGTAGATAGTAGGATGAGGCCCGTTGCTTTAAAAGCAGACATAGCCTTTGTGAATACCTATTAGAAATGAACTTTGATGGGCCCAGCCACATTGGGCAACTTAGCAGAGTGGGGCTTGGCAAACTTATCTCTGCTGTGCACAGAACTGGATATAGGTGAACAGAGAGACACATATTTTGTGTGTTTGCTGAATTGTCTTCAGGCCTATGCCATACTAAATTCTAGTACTGGGCTCATCTGATTTCCCACTGAGCTGTCTATTTGCTTTTGAGAAATGAGCCTTTAGGCACCACTGTGTCCAACATCCATCCAGCCATGCTCTTTCTCTTCAGAACCAATGTCATATGCATTGATTATCCTGTTATAATAACAACAAATCTATTTTTAAATCTTTCCTTTTTCTCATCTTCTAGAAAAGGGTAGAACTGTTCATTTTTCCTGGTACACCTCTCTTTCTTCCTCTTCAACTCTCAAGGAGATTAATATTTAGTAGTTGTGGTACATCCATATCTGCCTGAAGCATGTGTTTGTGTTTAGAATGCAGTTGTACAGAGGTGCATGACATTTCTGTACCGTATTTATTTGTGCATATGATGCAGGATTGAGGGTATATGTGTTCCATGTGTTTAAGTCACAGGTTCACCTCAGGTACTAGTCCTCCTCTTTCACTTTGAAAAGTAAAGTCTCTCTTGTTTACAGCTGTGTTAGACAGGGTAGCCAGTCAGAAATTCTATGGGTTTTCCTGTCTCCACCTCTAATCTCATCATAGGAGCCCTGGGATTACAGATACACAAAAGTGTTCCAGGCTTCATAAGCATTCTAGGGATTCAGGTACAAGTCCTGTGCTTTTACATCAAGTCCTTTACCCACTGAACCATCTCTCCAGCTATCTGCATTACTTCCTTTCTCTACCCTGCATGGCATATTGTTCTCCTCAGCATAATTCTGTGTACTTTCCAAGACTTCCCTGTCCACCTGGGCCTTTCTGAGGTAAAGCTTTGAAGTGTCTATGTAACTGGCTCTTCTGCAGCTTTTGGAATTGGGAGAAGTTAGAAGCTTGTTGAGGTTCTAAGACAAGGTCCAGGAGAGCTCCTGATGTGTTCTTTGTAGTCTGGAATATGTCAGAAATAGGTGGTTTATGTGGATTGAAAAACTGGGAAGGAATTGGGAAAGTGATCTTGTGTGACATCTAGTGCTATTGTCTCTAACTGGAGAGACTTGTACCAGGCAAAACTAGCCTCACAGTGGCCTTCGCCTTACCTCTTGATCAAGGAGACTTCAGGGCTTTTCCTCTTCTGTGGTTTGCTTGAATTTTTATTAACTCTGATTTCACTCACCATATGGAGAGGTCCTTCCTCTTATCCCCACTTTCATCTCTTCCAAATCTCTCTCTCTTGATTATTCATATAGATGTGAACTGGGGCCACCTTGTTTCCTGGGGATATAGATGTTGACTGGGCAATGATGGTGATGTTCATAGACCTCAACATCTCTAAACTTACAAATGCACAACCAGCCTGTAAGGTGGGCTCCAGATCACTTGTTGTCCTCTTGAACCCTTTCCAGGTGTCTTGTAAACACACACACAGACACACACACAGACACACAGACACACAGACACACACACACACACACACACACGCACACACACACACGCACACACACACACGCACACACACACACGCACGCACACACACGCACACCATGTTGGAAATGATACTCCCCGGTGTAAGGAATGCACTATAATATCTTAAAACCTAGGCATTCTCTTATTTTTCTGCCTTTTAGTTGTGCTTCTGTGGTGGTTTGACTTTGAATGGCTCACATATTCTTATGTTTCAATACTTGGTTCTAGGTTAGTAGTACTATTTGGGAAGAATTTGGAGTTGTGACCTTACTGGAGACGGTATCACTGGGGAGTCAGGTTTGGGGTTTCAAAATACTATCACCAATCTCAGTGTTCTCTCCTTATGGCTCAGCATCTGAGCTCTCAGCTGTTGCTCCAGCCACCTCTCAGCGCTGTGTTGCTCTGCTATCTTAGACTCTAATCCTTTAGGATCATAAGCCCAACTGAACTCTTCTAAGTTGACTGGATCTTGGTTTCTTATCACAGCAATAAATACTCTAGGGGAATGTCTATTCATTCCTCCATTGGGATTTTATCCAGTTCCCATTCTTTTTCTCCTGTCTCCTTTCCTTATGTTTTTTTTTTTTTTTGTCTCTAGTATATTCATATATCCCTTCTCCCCCCCAGGATCCAGTTCCTTTTTATCTTACTTTTTCTGTACCTGGCATATCTGCCCTCACTCTGTTCCATACCTGGTCCCTCTTCCTCTTTACTTTTTCTCTCCACTCTTACCTCTTTCTTGTTCCCTTTCTCCACTTCCTCCTCCCATTATTTATTATTATATCCAATTTCTCTCTATTTTATTTCTTTTGGTAGTCAGTAAAGTCTCTAGGTCATCCCTCTGATTCATTGTCAGGAAGCCTTAGTTGTTACCAAGTGTGAACAGCATAATAAACTACAATCCCTGTGCAATCCTCAGGATTTGACCTGAAATTTTGCTTCCTGTGGGACATGTACCACCAATGGAACAAACAAGTGGAGGCACATATCTAGTACTGAGAACCATTATAATCCCTGAAGTTTCAAAGTAACTTTTCAGTACCCTGGGCAACTTAGCCAGACACACGTGTGCATGTATGGGCACTCATACACATTAAGACAGTGAATCTGCTAGCCTATACAGTAACACACAATTTTAGATATTGGCTTGTTTGGAAGGAAGATGTTCACTGTAGCAACTATAATTTTTAATTTATGGGCTCAAAACTCTAAATTAGACTTTCTGCTTAATGTAGACTTTTTACATTTGGGAGAATAATCAGGGAAGATGAAACTTTTCGTGCTAAGACAGGGACTTGGGGTAATGTCAGCAAAGGGGGTAAAATAGACGGTTGGTGGACACGTGGATGAGGCCTGGGAGGGTGGCCATCCAGTCTAGCTTCTCTATCAGAAGTAGAAAAATTGGACAGTGGCTAGGATATGGGGGATTGTCAAGAAGGAAGAAGGCATCTTGGGGCCTAAAATCTGCTTTAAAACAGGGCAGTGGAAGCCTTGTGGTCTCTGCAGAGATTCTGTGTAAGTCCTGAGCACTGTTTATCATAGGTGGGTGCTTTCCCATTTCTGTTCCTTACAACTCCAAGAAGCAGATATCTTTTTATAGATGGACACTAAAATAGAATGGTCTTCAGGCCCAAGTTTCTCCCTTAGTTGACTGGCTCAGCTTAGCTATGCCTTAATGTGTGTGTGTGTGTGTGTGTGTGTGTGTGTGTGTGTGTGTGTGTGTG
>NW_021620584.1:2996735-3006456 GCF_004785775.1 Grammomys surdaster
GTGTGTGTGTGTGTGTGTGTGTGTGTGTGTGTGTGTGTGTGTGTGTGCATGCACATACGTATTTGGTTGGTTGGTTGCTTGCTTGATGTGCTGTGGGAAGAACTTGGGTCTTACACATGCTGAGCAAGTGCTTCACCCCTGACTTACATACCCAGGCTTGATTTAGTTAATGACTTTGCTTGATACAAGCAGTGTTGTGTTAGGTAAGTTTTTTAACCCTTCTACATCTTAACTTCCTTCCCTGAAAGATGAGAACAGCAACACTCTTGTGGTTGTGAGGAATCCTGAGTGAGAAGAAGCGTATGATATTTCTCTGTAGGTGTGCTATACAATGTTTACCATGAAGAGAAGGACCCCTTTAAAAGAAGGGAAAACTTAGTATTAGGATATTTTTACTTTTTTAGTGGGTGGCACTCATGTTGGCATCGATCCCACCTGACAATAATAGATTCTCTTTCTCCTTCCTCCCTTCTCCCTCCTCCCTCTTCCACATGAGAGGGACATTGGTCTTCTAGTTTTCTTAACCCCTTCCAGCACAGCATACTCTGCCTGCCTGGCAAAAAATGTAACTATGAAATCAACAAAACCTGGTAAGTTGTTGTGCAAGCAAAGTTCTATCATGACATTGAGCAGAAAGGAGCATAGTCTTTTCATGAACACCCATCCATTCTATAGGGCATTTCTTTTTCTTGTCACTGCTGTGTGTCATCTGGTGTTCTCAGCTCAGGGGATTCATTAACAGCTTTAACAATCAGAGTTGCAAGTTCTTAAAATTTCCTTTCCTGTGAGGGAAATGGATTAGAAATCAATTCTGTCTACCAGTGAGAAGTGTCATTAAAAATAATAAAGGCTAAGTCCAGCTGGATGTGATAGTGCAGGCACTACTTGAGTCCAGAACTCATGCAGCAGAGGCAGACAGATCTCTTAGTTTGAGGCCAGACTGGTCTACATAGTGAATTGTAGTCCAGCCAGAGATAGACAGTAAGACTATAATAATAAAAATAATAAAATAATAAATAAATAGTAAAAGACTAATAAAGTAAAACAAAACAAACAAATGAACACTCAAAAATAAACATGCAGGGCAGACAGAGATCTTAGGTGATGAAGTGCTAAGGACATGATTTAAGTTTCCAGTATCTACATTTTAAAAAGCTAGGTGTAGGGGACTGGAGAGATGACTCAGTGGTTAAGAGCACTGACTGCTCTTCCAGAGGTCCTGAGTTCAATTCCTAGCAACCACATGGTGACTCACAACCATCTGTAATGAGATCTGATGCCCTCTTCTGGTGTGTCTGAAGACAGCTACAGTGTACTCATATACATAAAATAAACAAATCTTTAAAGAAAATAAAAAGCTAGGTGTAGTGGAATATGCTGATAATCCTAGTGCTGGGAATGCAGGAACAGCCTTATCTCTCTGGGGCTCAGTGGCCAGCCAGTTGGAACTATATGGCATATTCTACATTGATGAGAGGCCCTGTCTTTAAAAAACAAAACAACAACAAAGATAGTGGGCAACATTTGACTAAAGATAGCTAAGATTGTCTTCTTACCCTACCCCCCTCCCCACACACACACACACAATGTGGATAAGTATGAAGTGGAGATTTTGCAGGGGAAGGAACACTTCCTTAAGGAAGCTGTCTTGGAATAGGTATATCCATGAAGCTGGGAAAAACGCCAAGCAAAGTTAGAAAGCATGATATTCCAGATTGTGGAATGTAGGAATCCTAGGGCTAGGCAAGATCAGTTTGCTGAAAGGATAGTTAGAAGGAGAAGATGAGAATAGGATTAGGCTGAAGCCAGTGATTTAGGTCTTCACAGATACTCATAAGGAAACAGTTTTGTTCCATTTGGCAATAGTGACCCACCAACATAGGGTTGCCACCAAAAAAAATTTCCCGAAATGGCAGGTTGAATTTAAATTGCAGATAACAATTGCTCAGGTTAACTTTGAATCAGTTATATGATTCTATGTATCAAATCTGGCAGTATCTGTTCATGGGCTCAGGAGTAAGTACCTGCTGGAGAAAGAGAAGGGGAGAGTGAAGGAGGAAGAATGCCTTCCAAGTAATCAGGCAGGAAAGCTTTCTGGTCCATAGAACAGGTTCACACTGATAGGTCCTGCAGAGGTGGGAGGAGAGTCTGGATTTGGAATATATTATGATGCTTCTTGGAGATGCTAATAGCTTGGCTGTGGCAGAGAAATAAGGAGGTTAGATAGGGCTGATTCTAAACTCCTATTTCCTGGGAACTGGTAGTAAATCCAGAATCTGGAAGCTTTTCACCATGTTAATGACGGGGTTTGTTAGTACTTCCAGTAGTTAAAAATTTCAATATCCACAGATAGACAAATAGAACTGATTGAATTTGCACGTTTTTTTCACTTATTTTTGCTCTCAGTGAATTTGTATGCATTCTGTGTGGCTAGATGAGTCAATAGGTATCATCTTTGGTATATCCAACATCTTTGGGGAACTTTACATATGCCAGGTCCCCTGCTGATTGTGCTTCATGTTTGTAGCTCACCCAAGCTGATGGGCCATGCTCTAATCAGGCTCTTTTTAAAAGAGAGGAAATCAAGACTCAGAGAGAAAGTGGCACACTTAACTGTTGTCTTTCTTGAAGTTGGTTAATTTGTTGTTTTTCTATAAAATTTTATGGAGAGATGACTCAGTGTTTGAGAACACTTGCTGCTCTTATAGAACACCAGGGTACAACCACATAGTAGCTTATAATCCTGTGTAACTCCAGTTCCTGGGAAACCAGCACCCTCTTTTGGCTTGCATGGACACTAGGCATGCCCATGGTAAACATACATACATGGAGGTATGTACAAATATGCATAAAATAAAAATAAATAAATATTCAAAGAAATTTTGTGGGCATCTGAGTCTATTGGACACATACTCAGACCTCAATGGGAACATTGTTTAGATGAGATTATTACTTATAAAGATGCCTCAAGAACCCAATTTTATCCCAGGGTTTGTATACATCAGCATTCTTAGATGTTATTGGAAGTAGTCTACCAATGGAGTTTCTCCACAGTGAATAATCCTGAGTTGCTAAGGGACATAGCTTAGTAGCAGAGTAACTGATCTATATGTATGAGATTTTAACTTTGATAACTAGTAGCAATAAAAGCAAAAATAAACAGTGAATAATCCTTGGCCCCATGTTTAGAATTCTGCTTCATTCATACATGGGTGCAGCACAGGTATATATGCCTGGATAATTTTATCCACACAAGTTGAAGAATTGGAATCTTGGTCTGCAGTGCAGTGTAGTAAAGGTGGTCGGACAGTTAAGAGGTGTCTGTGTCATGACTTCCCTTAAGAAGTATGGATTCATACTGGTCTTGCTTAGAGTTGAATAGTTCCCCAAAGGGCATAGTTATAAAAGAGGAATCTGATCCCTACTCTGTTCTCTCTCTTGCACATCCATAGTGCTGTCATAGCATGCTGTCATATTCCCAGAAGACCCATAGCAAGGGTTAAGCAGGTGGGGTTCCGTAATCTTGAGCTGTCAGTCTCCCGAAACTATGAACTAAATAGAATTTCTTTCTAGACAAAGTGCCCATCCTCAGCTATTTGGGTATAGTGATGGCAGAACATACTGAAACATTCAATACAATGCTACTTAAGCAAACCCATAGTTGATTTAGATGCTGTTATTCCACTTTGTGCTTTAGGAAGTGCTTTCTGACTTTGCTTACATTATTCTAAATATATGAATCTGGTGGACATGTCTGGATTCAATAACTGAGGGGCCAGGGTTGGGGGTTTGCATGCAATCTGATAGTAGATGCCACTCAGATTTGGGTTTCTGGGAATTTCTACAGGTTTACTAAATAGATGCCTCTGAAAGCGGCTACGTTGGAAACTTTTCTTGCAAAATAACCATGGAATTCTTTTGCATATTAATAATCTCTTACACATTTGCTTAGCATGTTAGCTAATACTCAGGATTTCATGTCCCTGTTATGGTTCTCATCACTGGAGGCTGTACTAGTTGCCACTGCTGTTGGTTTAACCATCCTCTCACACTCTTTTTATGTGTAAAGTTCAGAATAGCTTCTGATGAGTTAGGCTTCCCTCCTCCCTCTGCCATACATCAGAATGGGTTCTGATTGGCCATGGTTTCCATCCATCTCTTCCCAACTATAATTTGAACAATTGGAGTATAAGTTGTCCATGCTTGGCTGAATGATGGGAAGTGCCCAAAATCAATATTCCATGAGCTTCAGCAGCCATCACCCAGAACCTTGAAGAAGTGAAGAAGTTTAGAGCCTTTTCTAAAACAGTGCGTTTGGTGGACATTGCAGTACAAGGCAGATGGGATTAGGGTAGCATTCTGGGGCCAGGAGTAAGAGGATGGGTTGCACATTGCAGTGTTGTTCCTGGCCTCTTACTTTTGCGTCTGACTCAGCAATGCTTTTCTTCCTCTTCAGATCTACTACTGAGGAAGCAATATTATTTACAGAGAGACCACTGATGAGATAGATTCTGAACCTCATGTTCCTCAAAGTTCCTCATGGTGTTGTAGGCACCCACTGAGTGGCTTCTCTTCTTTTAAATTCTCACCACTACTCAGAAATGTCATGAAACCCCAGCTTTATTACTTACAGGAAAGGTCCTAAGATATTTCTCTAGGATCTTTTTTTTCTCTGTCTAGGACTTATATTCTGACTGGTATTTGGTGGCTTGTAGATGTCAGGACCTGAAATACCTAGAGCACAGAGGTACCTGGTCTTGGCTCTGGCATATACTTAGTACACATATGTACATGCAGGTAAATGCAGGAATGTATGTAAAATAAAAATAATCTTTGAAAATGTGTGTGAACTTTTGGGTCAGACCTATATTCATCCCCCAACAGAAACACTGTTCAGATGAGATATCTGTGTCCTCATTGGCTTTGATAATTGCATCATAGTTCTCTTGTGTTCCCTATAAACTTGTTGACATATTGACAGCAGGCACTTAGAGCAGGAAAAGGAATAGATACTTGAAAGAATAGATCTAGTCAGGACATCTACATCATTTCTGCTCCCAAACCCATCTACACTTTCTGGGTGCTGCTGATTTGAAGGGTGGCATGTGTGTTCTTAAGCTTGCTGTAGCTCTGTTATAAAGGTTTACTGTCAGCACATCTGCTTTACTGTGACCACAAAGGCTCACCAGTACATTTGTAGACTGATTACAGTTGTATACTGTTTTTGTATTAGTTGACTTAAACTCTTTAGAGGTACATGAGACTGGGTTATGGGGTACTCATGCCACAGATAGGATCTCATGCTGAGAGATCTTTGTCAAAATTGAAGGGCCCCTGAGGGCAGAAGAGCTAGTCAGTAACAAGTACTCTCTGCTTGTGGGTGCCAGGAGACTTCATAGGGAAGCAGAAAGTTTAGTATTGGGGGAACTAAAGAGTTGAGCAAGAAATACTTGGTGGCAGGTAGCAGCACAAGCTATTATGGGAAAGAGAAGGACAGTTCACAGGCTACATCATTAGCCAGTGACCAATTTTCTAGCAGTTCAATAATTTTTTTTATTTTAAATTACCCAATTATCATGAAGTCTCATGTTCACATGAAGTACTTGTGTTGCAGAATTGCTTAAACATGCAATTTGATGTAGCTCTTGAAAAGACTTCAAGAGTAAACTAAGTCAACATACAGAAGAGATGTCCATGCCGTCTTGCTGCTTATGACATTGCTTAAAGTGACTAGGATATGGATTCAGCCAAGGTAACTATTAGAAGAAGACTAGATAACAAAAATACAGAATTATGTTCTGTGTACATATTGCAGCATTACTAAGCTGTCAAGCGAGATGAGATCTTGTATTTGAAGAAAAATGGATGGAACCAGAGACAACATGTTAAGTGGAGTAAGCAGACAACAGAAACAAGAATATGCTTGCATTCATTCATATGTGGAAAATAATTTCACAAGTAAATAAAGACATACAATAACTTCCTGATGGGGAGAGAAAAGAGAGGAAGGTTGAAAGAATAAGGGTAGGTTGTTATTATAAACATATGATATACATATGTAGAACACTCACAGTGAAGATCCTTGGTCTATTTACGTGCTGATAATGAT
Organism: Grammomys surdaster; assembly: GCF_004785775.1. Lineage (NCBI taxonomy): Eukaryota > Metazoa > Chordata > Mammalia > Rodentia > Muridae > Grammomys > Grammomys surdaster. Next base: position 3,002,845 of record NW_021620584.1, read on the forward strand.
TAAAAAAATCATGGAAGATAAGATTTAAAACATATTAGGTTAATATATGAATTGTAACAAAGACCTTACAGATTTGAAATCCTGGCTATTTTACAGTGATGAGTAATGAATGATATGTTAGCCTCTAAGCATTGGCAAGGGATAGGACACTGTTCTGGGATTTAGACTGCTCACTGACAGCAGCATGGATAACCTTTTCTACCTTTTTCACACCCAAGAAGCCCAGCCTTTCTGCACTTAATTCCAGATGCTTGGCCTTGTTTTGGTGCAACTGATTTATGTGCATATCTATCCTTGCTCTTTTTTCATCTTATTACCTTGGCATGCTTAAGGGCATGGCAGCATTGCTACCAAAATAGGTTCAACATAGACTGAGCATTGGGCACTATGTAAAGACAGTGGTGCAGAGAATTTTACATGTCACAGTGAAACCTCATTGTATAAGTAACATACACTAATAAAAGTGTATTACATCTGAGTTACTACCAAAGTGGAAATTTCAAGTTAGCAAGCACTAGAAAACACAGCAAACTCCACAGGCATTTACATTTGAGAGGTAGACTTGTCAAAGAAATGTGGGGGTGATCTGGTTAGCCAAATTATGCTCATATAGTGTGAAGTATTGACAGTTGATATTATTGTCTAAATAGTGGCAATTATTATTAATGTTGGAAATGCTTATTCTAACAAATGTTTAAATATTCTTAGCAGTATTCTGAAAGGTTTATACATGCTGTCTGAATTAGTCATCATCCACAACCCATTAAAAGAGGTATTATTATCATTCTCACTGAACAAGAAGGAGGTAAGACCTAAAACTTTTGTCAAGCCTGAAAACACAAGGCTGACAAATAGCAGATGTACTATCCAGACTCTGGTAATCTCATCATAAACCTCTGACTTCTGAGAACGGAGGGTATGAATTAAGATTTCAACTTCTGGCCGGGCGGTGGTGGCGCACGCCTTTAATCCCAGCACTTGGGAGGCAGAGACAGGCAGATTTCTGAGTTCGAGGCCAGCCTGGTCTACAGAGTGAGTTCCAGGACAGCCAGGACTATGCAGAGAAACCCTGTCTCGAAAAACCAAAAAAAAAAAAAAAAAAAAAAAGATTTCAACTTCTGCTTTAATGGCTTCCCACACAAATAGCTAATGACCCATTCACTTTATTTTTCATAAGGAGTTTGGGGGAGGGGAGGTTTTGACAACTTGTTAAATTTAATATTTAGATAGCAATTGTTTGCTATAGCTCTTTGATAGTATTTTGTGTGTATGTGTGTGTGTGTTTGTGTGTACATTTAACTCTTTATTGAGTCTTTGTAAATTTCCTATCATGTACCACAATCCCATTCATCCTCCAGTCCCTCTATGTCTGTCCATGCAACCCCCCCCCAAAGAAAACAAACAGCAGCAGCAGCAGCAGCAGCAGCAGCAGCATCTCACCAAGGAGGCTGCATATATTACTGTCTGTCACACAGCTTTTGTCGAAACAGCTTTAATTGCAAATGTTCATTGCATTGCATCATTAGTCTGGTTATAGGACTCTGACTTCAACACTATCAGTACTGGGTCCCCACTGGGATTCCTCTCCACATGCTGTTGTTGCTTTGTGTAATGAAACTCTTGAAACTTTGGTTCTGGGGGACCAGCAATTCATAGGTTTGGTAGATGTTTGGGTGGGCAAACTCAAAATCCTGGATCTAGGCCTGAGTAGTAGCTGAGTTGCTCAGCCTGACTGTTCTGCTGGGAAGCTCTCTAAGCACTCATATTAGCTGGATCAGCTCTCCAGCACTATCCAGGCAAGGGGCAGGTCAACTTACCTGAGTAGCAAATCTCAGGTAAAAAAAACAGGCAGCAAATCTCTCCCTACCCCTCCCACTCCCCTTCATCCCCATCCTGCACCCTGGTGCTCTAATGCCCTTGGAGCTAGCTTTCCTGCACCACAAGGTCCTGCCCTACAGTGCTGCCCAGGGAAGGTGCAGGGTATGCTTTCAGGAGTGATGCAGCTAGGGAGAGGCAGCGCCAGTTTACCCACCCTTATGTCTTAGGGGCCAGCTGTCCCACACTGTATATTAGGGGCATTGCTAGCTATTCCTAACCCTGGCAGATCAACATGGCCTCAGGTGGCAATCCAGACCAGGTATTGTTTGCATGAGCTACAGACATCAACACAAACCCCTGCAGGGCTATGGACCTAGGCATGGCCCTCTACAGCAGCATGGAACAAAGATTTACTGTGGCCTCAGATGGAATCACATCATCCTTAAGGTAGATTTGTATCTAATACTGTCCAAGAGTGGTGACTGGGGCACAGCTTGCTAGAGATGACCCTTCCCCCAACACTGAGGCTTTTCATTCATCCCACTATTCATTATCCCCTTGAGTCTCTCCTCCTCCTGCTCCTCCTGCTGCTGCTCTTCCTCCTCCTCCTTCTCCTCCTCCTCCCCTCCCTCCTCCTCCTACCCCTCCTCTTCCTTCTACCCCTTCTCTTCTTCCTACCCCTCCTCTTCCTTCTCTGATGCCTCTGCTGCTGCTGCTGCTGCTGTTGTTGCTGCTGCCTCTCTTCATTGTGCACACACTAGTCTGGTTTTCTTTTCTTTCATCTCTCCATCACTTAGTTGCTTGTCTTAGTGGTACCTGAGCCTCTGAGTGTCTTGGGGGGAGGGGTCTCCAGCACTCTCTGTTCCATCCACCACTCTTTGGTTGTTTTAGATTCAAATCTACCTTAAAGATGTATGAGAACAAATTATACCATTTGATTTTTAAGTGCTTTTTCTGCAATAAAAATAATGAAGTGTATTGGAACTGGCAGGTATAGTACATTAAATCGAGTGTAATTAAAACTGTGATATTTTTAAATTAACAAGAAAAAAGTGCTAAAATTAAGAAATCTGCATATGTCTTTATAGCCTCCTCCAGCTGATAACTGGGTGGGTGGTTGCTGAGAGTATTGGTAACATTGATGTTCTGAATTTCAACTGTATTATTGTCACACTTCATATAAAGGATGCTTTGATTTCACTTCTGCAGAACAGACAGATGAGATTCCTAATGAACAGCATATACAGCATATCTCTCCTCTCCTCTCGTCTCCCCTCCCCCCCAGCAGATTTTGAGAAGCCATCTGAACTGAAGTAATGATTCACCTGAGTTATGTCTCAAGGAGATGCTTAAAGTCAGCATTCTTCCTGCTAATTCCAGGGACAAGCTGTGTTCTTTCACACTCACAGGCACACATCAATCTTTCCAAAAGTCTACTAGTGGGAACCCAGATTACACTGACATGGTTAAAATTGTTTTTCATGACTTCTCTAAAAGTTTTGTCCGTATGGAGTGATGTCTGCTTATACCCAGTCCCTGGAAGTGAAGATTAGTACTTCTCTGTACAGATTGTACAACAAAAGTCTCCTTGAGTGGCTGTATAGGCTACTCAGTGCTTAAGAGTGTCAACTCAAGTTTGGTTTCCAGTACCTTTGTAACGCAGCTCACAGCTGACTGTAGCTCTAGCTTCAGGAGATACAATTTCCTCATCTGTCTTCTGTTGACACCTATATTCATGAGGACAGACCTCCATGTAGACACACACACACACACACACACACACACACACACACA
>NW_021620585.1:0-20910 GCF_004785775.1 Grammomys surdaster
TCAATAGCATTTTTCAAAAAATTTGTGGACAGAATGAAGGAAAACCGCATGGATTCTAAGCAGAAGGTAAAACATGGTGGTTTCATGAGAGGTTCACAGTGTGATAACATGTTGGTCTGTGTACATGTGAACTGTGTGCTAACATTAGACAGAGAAGGCTAGATTTAGAGAGAAAGAATATTTATATTTTCTGGGGAGGAAAAGTTGGATTTTAAGAAAGTTGATTGATTATAAGGGAGGAATTAACCGTTAGCAATAGGAATGAAAACTAGTATACTGCTCATAAGGATTGAAATAAAGAAAAAAATTGACCTAGCACAAGGCCTGAACAAGATCAAGACTGTCAAAACTCCAGCATACATGGGAAAGGATCTCTCCAAACTCAGCCCTTTGCTGAGGAACAGTGGCAGTTGATAGCTGTGGAGGGAGGGTGTGGACACAGGTAGGTTTCCCATGAAGCATTTGATGGCCCCACAGCCATGCATGTGTAATTAGGACTAGTTGGACTCAGTGGGTAATTAAGGAGAGGGCATGGACTGTGGAGGAAGAAATGTTACACATGATATAGAAGGAATTGGATGGAGGAAACAGTGGGGTGGAGATGACCATGTCTGACTGTGTGCATGTATGAAATTCTCTAATAAGAAATAAAAATGATTAAAAAGGGGATTATTATTTTCCTCTCCTTCAACAACATTTTCAAAGAATAAAAGTGATTGTTTAAAATTCTCTCTATGTAATTGAGTGTAAAAGAGGTTGATGTGGAAGCTGGAGGGTTCCTGGTTTATCCACTCCTGCTTTTGTTCCTTGAGAACTCAAGCAATCCTAGCCACAGTTGTGAATTTAAGGGAACCATGTTCTCAGAAATGAGAGAATAAAGCTTCTGCACTCCTGATCGACCTGTGATTTCTGACCTTAACATTGAGTTTCCATTTTTGCAACTTTTCTTTCTGCTTCCAGCACCGAGTGGACTTTCTTCATCTGATGATGAATGCTCATAATAATTCCAAAGACAAAGAGTCTCATCAAGGTAAGCAAGCCCTTCCTGATCAATGGACATGGATGCTCTTGGGGAGTGAGTGGTTCACTCAGAAAATATGTAAGGAGGCTTTACTAGGTAGAGGGCAACCTCTGTTGAGTTCCTGAAAGACAGATGTGGCTATTATCAACATGGAATTTTCTGGATGCTCATGGCAAAAGTTGGCTCCTAAAATGAAGGGTGGCCATGATGAACATCTCCAGTTGTCTGTTTGTTACCTGGGTGAGCATAGGTGCTGTTTGTGTCTTTCCCAGCATGCAGCCTGCCTAGACATCGGTGTCTAAACATACTGTCATGGGGGATGTACCTAAATGGTGCTGAACTTCTATGGGATCCCCTGTTGTACATGTGCTCTCTAGCTTAATCCATGGCAAAGATTTACTTTTTCTTTGTGTAATATCTAAATAGCTTCTGGGGAAAGCCCCTTTGTACAAATGCAGTGGTCCTCTTCATTCTTGCTTTGCATTTAAAAAATCATTCAGGTCTGGGCAGAGAGGCAGGAGCAGGTGTATCTCTGTTAGTTCAAGGCCAGCCTGGTCTAAATCATAAATTCCTGGACAGACAGGGCTACACAGAGAAACTGTATCTCAAAAACCCATAAAAATAGCTGACAGATTTTTAATCTTCTTTTTGTAGTACAAGCATGTGCAGAAGTATGTACACATGTGCATACCCCTAAATGTGTGAACAGTTAACAGATGAAAACGCACAGTATCTTGTTCAATCCCTTTCTGCCTTGTTTCCTTGGAGACAGGGATTTATTTATTTATTTATTTGTTTATTTATTCATTTATTTGGGTTTTTCGAGACAGGGTTTCTCTGTATAGCCCTAGCTGTCCTGAAATCACTCTGTAGAATAAGCTGGCGTTGAACTCATAAATCCCCAGCCTCTGCCCCCCAAGTGCTGGGATTAAAGGTGTGTACTACCACTGTCAACTGTTTTTTTTTTATTTGTTAAACTTGAGGTTAGACTGGAAGCCAGGAGGTCCCAAAGATCAACAGAGTTGTGGTTACAGCGTTGTGCTGCCCCACCTGTGTATATTCTTTTAATTTTAATTTTAATTTAAAATCATTGTTACTATCATGTCTGCAAACTGATGCCATTCCAGTTCCAGACTTTGTTCTACACATGTGCATCAGTAGCTAATGGAAAGAGAGTCTTCCATTCTGACCTATTCTATTATCATGTAGCAGTATAATTCTGGGTCACCATGTTTACTTTAAAAAGTGATCGAATACTTTGTGTTTCAAGACTTTTCCTGTTTGCCGACTTGAAACCCTTTCATGTGATCAGATAACTTCAAGTTCTTCTATACTCACTCCTCCGTTTGTCACATGGTCCATATCGCCCATCCTGACCCATATTCACAATGTGCTTGTGAATGACCTTTAATTCCTGAGACTAAAGACATGTGCTACCATGCAGCATTGCTTTAGCAGAACTATTTTATCTGGCACAAATGTGGAGTGGTGTCATTTCAGCTTTCAAGTAGTCCTTTGTCAGTGATTGTTATGTGAGATTTTATGGTGTTCTTTGGAAACATTCTCAGAGCCTGTGCTTAACTTAGTGTGAAGGCAAGCCTGGCAAACATGGCAGTCTCCTATGGCTGAGAACTGCTTAGGTGATGGGTCTTTCAAGACTAGCCCTCTATCAGATAAGACATTTTGGGTTTGTGGAAATTGACTTGCTAAACTTGCCTTTTGTGTAACAATAAAAAGAGCTTCTGGGAAGCTGTCAGTGTCCAGTTCTTGAGGGGCTGATTCTCCCTGCTACTGAGAAGCAGAATTCTCCATGACTGGCTTTCTTCTCTCCAGTCAATCTTCCAGTGTAATCTGGAACACAAACCTAACCCTGGTGTATAGAGTGCTGGGGACTGAACCCAGGGCTTCCTAAATACCATGGAAGCAGCCCATCTCCTGAAGTGCATATCCTCAGGCCTTGTCTTTCATTTTTGATTGCTACAATAAATATTATTTTTAAAAATCGACATTGATTGTGGACTTATTGTCCAGTTTCAGTTTAGTAGCAAGGACTTACAGGAATTCGGAGAAAGAATTTACCATAATTTAACATAATCACATCATTCATGGTAGATGTACAGCTAACTGTAACGTTAGCTCTATGGGCTTTAATGACATTTTCTGGCTTCTACAGGAAGTTAGACAAGCACACATAAATAAATAAAATTTAAAAACCCACTTTAATCTATATCGGGGACCTTCTGTAACTCCTTCTCTAAGGGATTAGATGCTCTCTTCTCAGCTCCATGGGCACCCTCCTCAAACACATGGCACCCCCACACATACAGAAATACTGATAAATAAAAATAAAATTTACAAAAAAAGAAAGTCCATGTCTTGAAACTGCCCACTGGGGATGATAAGAAACAGCATTAACATAGGGACAACCTGCCTGAAACGTTCTCCCTTTTTGCACGTGTCACGAAGTTGTCACGGTGACGATAGTCTTAGTGTGACTGAATGGCACTTCCATAGTCTCTCTAGGAACATGGAGGCTCATTTATTTTCTCCTCATGCCCTCTGTGATGGTCTATCCTGACATGGCTTATCTGAGATTTTTTTTTTTTTTTACTTCCAGCCCTGTCTGACACGGAGATCACAGCCCAGTCAGTAATCTTTATTTTTGCTGGCTATGAAACCACCAGCATCACGCTTTCCTTCGTCCTGCATTCCCTGGCCACTCACCCTGATATCCAGAAGAAACTGCAGGAGGAGATCGACAGGGCTCTGCCCAATAAGGTGAGTGGATGGTATAGGAAGGAAAAGGAGAAGCCTCAACAAAGACACCTTGTTACCTGCAATATTGTGTGTGTATATGTGTGTGTATGTGTATGTGTGTGAGTGAGAGAGAGAGAGAGCAAGAGAGCAAGAGAGAGACAGAGAAAGTGAGTAAAAGTTAGTGTATGTATGTTGTATATGTGGTGTGTATATATTTTTGTGTATTCACACCACTGAACCATCTTTCTAATTCTGGTGATTATTTTTACATTTTTGTGTGTATGTATGTATGTATGTATGTATGTACATACACATATATGTACTTATGTATGTATATGAGTATATATGTACGTGGGCATGTGTGCTATGTGTGTAGGTCAAAGGGCAACCTGAAGGAAGTTCTTCTCTCTTTCAACTACATGTGTTTTAAGGGTCCAAATCATGTCAGTAGGCTTAGTGGTAGGTGCTTTGCTCACTGAGCCATTTGAGCAGCCCTTGATAATTTGTAACAAGAATACAAGCATCAGTTATTCCCAGGACCATTTTGAAATTATAAAAGTGCCACAGAAGAAAAAATTTACAATAACTCCTCTCATGGCAACAGAAGGTTGTTGTGATGAAGTGTGAGGCTTGGTGTGTCTATTATCTCGGACCACAAGAGTACCAAGCAAGCAACATGTACACAACCTGTGTGATGTTAAAGATATGCGCTTTACATACAGCTCTCTTCATGGTTCAATGATACTACTGGCTCTGCTGTGTCCCAGCTGTGCATTAAGATAGGCTTTCCTTGGCCTTGATTGTGCTAACTCAGCTCTGTGCCATAATTCCTCCTATCTATTCATAGTTATAGGAGAAGAAGCCAAGATGTGAGACTTTGTGTCTAAATCATGAGCCAAACTACCGCCCTCTCTCTCAGTGTGTGTGTGTGTATGTATGTATGTATATATGTAAATTTGTGCACACATGTATGTGTGTGTATATATGTGTGTATGTATGTATATATGTAAATTTGTGCACACATATATGTGTGGGTGTATAGGCCACAGATCTACATAATGTATATTTCTAAATCACTCAACTCCATGTTTTGTGATACAGGCTCTCTTACCAAACCTGGAGCTTATCAATTGGGTTAGGTTGTCTAGCCAATGAGCACCACAAAAGTCCTGTCTATGTCTACCTACTGCTGGGATTATAGATGGGTGCCACTATGTCAGGCTTTATAATGATTTGTATCTGAGCTCTTATCCTCAGGCTTCATAGTAGACCCTTCTTTAATTGAGCATTTTTCAGGCACTAAGTGATAGTTATTCTGCTTTATAAGGAGCTTGAGAGATGGCACAATTGTTAAGAACACTGCCTACTCTTCTGTAGGGTCCATCCATATTTGAGTCCCAGCATGATAATGGCAGCTCTCAACTGCTCTGAATCTAGTTACAGGAAATCTGATGGCCTTTTTTGGATTTTGTTGGCACTGTACTCATATGGTGTACTCAAACATACATAAGCACAATATCTACATATATGAAATAAAACAGCTAAAAAACCCGTTTAAAATGTATTGTAAATACTAACTAAGGTCCTTTGAGCTGCTGAGCTTGACTTTGGGCCTACTGAGAATTCAATACTAGATACAATTGAATATCAATCTAAAATCTCAGCACAAATCTTTTTCTTTCTTCTTAGGCACCAGCCAACTATGATATAGTGATGGAAATGGAGTACCTGGATATGGTCCTGAGTGAAACCCTCAGACTATACCCAATTGGTAATAGACTTGAGAGAGTCTGTAAAAAGGATGTTGAAATTGATGGTGTGTTTATGCCCAAAGGGTCAATAGTGATGATTCCTTCTTTTGCTCTTCACCATGACCCACAGCACTGGCCAGAGCCTGAGGAATTCTGCCCTGAAAGGTACCAGAACAGGAACCCACTCTGCACTCTGCAGGCTTGTATATGCTTTGATGTCTGTTATAGAAAGATGATCTAAGTATGGTTTGCATCCATTTCTATTCTGTGAGGTGAATGGCAGAGTAAGGGAAGAAAAGAGAGGAGAGGGGAAGTCAAATGAGAACAAGGTATGAGCATTTAAATATAGAGTGTTTTCTTCCTTCTTCCTCAAGTAGTTGTTGCCTCACTTAAGTGTGGGGTTGGAACCCAGTTTTAATGCATTTCAAATGAAATGTGCTTCTTAGAGATAGACAGAACATTATCCTGAATGGATTTTTAGTGTTTCAAGATGTAGTTCCTTTCTTGTTCCTTTTATTTTTTTTGACAGTCACAGGAATGGATAATGAATTCTGGTCATTTTGACCTCACATTGCCATGTCTCTTTTCCCTTCCACTTATGTGGAATCCCTGTTTATCTTCAACCAGTCTTCTTCATGTTTTTATTTGTTTCTGGATTTTTCTTTTTCGTGACTTGTGAGTTTACTTAGAGTTGCTTGCAGAAGCCTAAATGCAGGAGTTAAATACTGGTAAATGTCCACTGTCCAGTGGCTGCATTATTGAAGAGAAACATCTCTCTTCTCCAAAACATCTCCTTAAGGAGGTGGCATCTCATGGGCACCTTCCCCATCCATGATGGAATGATGATGTGTTTGGTCTTGTGTAGGTGTCCACAGACGCTATGAGTTCGTGAGTGCAGTGGCCATGTCATGCCCAGAAGTTAGTACTGACAGCACCCATTTCATTCACTGGCTCTTACATTCTTTCTGTCCTTTCTTCTGTGATGTTTCCTGAGCTTTGGATGGGCTGAGAACTTCAACAGTGATTATTTTCAACACACTATGATCAGTCACGAGCTCCTGTGTCAAATGTCTCCCATTGCAAACTGAAACTTTTCTGTGCAAGGGTGAGATCAATACTAAAATTTGTGTGTAGAGATAAATATTTAGAAGACATTTTGATTCCATGTTCACTTAGCAAAACAACAGCAGTACACTGTCATCTAGTGCCTATAATGTCTGTAGCCATGAGATTTTGACCAGATTTAGAGTACCAGGCAATACTTTCCACTGTGATTTGAACCTCCAATCCAATCAGAAAATGATTGGTTCCCCCTACTGCATAACATCACTATTACACTAGTGTGTTCCTATGCAAGGATGTATTTTTAAAAAGATTATACACACACACACACACACACACACACACAAACACACACACTAGCTGTTTTTAGACACACCAGAAGAGGGCATCAGTTCCCATTACAACCATGTGGTTGCTGGGAATTGAACTCAGGACATTGGGAAGGCAGTCCTCTTAACCTCTGAGCCATCTCTCCAGTTGAAGGAAGTATTTTTTTAAAAGAACAGGATTTATCATATCTCTATCATATAGAGACTCTTATAAGGGAAGTGCAATGAAAAGGACCTTAATGTAAACTTCTCAGACCCAAATACTTGTAAGCAGAAGTTCATTGAACTTTTTCCAAACTACCTGTGTGTACTGGTTAGATGTCAAAAGGCAACTTCACATGTGTAGTTCTCATGCTTTCATTATTTGTTAACATGCTATCTACTATTATGTCTCCAGGTTCAGCAAGGAGAACAAGGGCAGCATTGATCCATATATATACCTGCCCTTTGGAAACGGACCCAGAAACTGCATTGGCATGAGGTTTGCTCTCATGAATATGAAACTTGCTCTCACTAAAATTCTGCAGAACTTCTCCTTCCAGCCGTGTAAAGAAACACAGGTGATGGAGAAAAATATCTCTGTAAATAGTGTTTTATGGGAGGCATTTTTCCAAGTGAAGGTTCTATGTATAAAAATCATTATGTATATTTGAGTTTTAATAATTTGTTCTCTGACCAAATGAGCTATGTGTATCTAGGTATTAACTAATGGGCCTTTTGTTCTATATCTGTATAAAATAGAACTTAATATTATGAGAAGTCAGTGTAGGCCAGTGTGACAGGTTTCCATGCATTCTGTTTGAAATTCTAGTCATGTCCATTTGAGATTGGGTATGTCATGTGCCATCCAGACGTGCCATGGTCATGTCTTCAGTGTTTGTTGTGTGTTGACCTCTTCTCCCAGAGATCACAGAAGCCCTCTTCTCACAGTCTTTTTAACCAGTGATGTACATTAGAATTACAGAGTAACTTTAAAACTCATACATGGGTCTGGGATGTCTCTCAGATGGCAAAATGTTTACCTGTTTTGCACAAATCTCTAGTTATAATCCCCAGAACTACATAAATATGCTGTGATGGTACATACTTATACTTACTACACTCAGGAATTAGAGGATTGAGTATCATAAATAATTCTTATCTACTTAGCGAATTTGAAGCCAACATGGTCTATGTTTCTCAAGGAGAAGCCAGAAACTCAAGATGTCTGGTCTTTTTTGAAATCCTAATACAACTCACTCAGAGTGTGGCTTTAGAAGCTCATCTCTGAGACAGAGAAAGATGTGTTTAGTTTTCATCTGTTTCTTAAGGCAGTTGTATAACTTTATCTACACATACCTTTAGTTAAAGTATTCCTTTTCACTAAAGCATTTAAATTATGTACAAGGATTTAGACAGGTAAAGCAAGGTTCTAGTTTTGAGACCTAATGGCCTACCTGGCATGAGGCAGATGCTCTTTCTAGCTCCAGTCATTTTAAAATGGACACTTCTTTGTCTCCATAACTTTGTTCCCCTTCCTTTTCACTTGAGTAGAAGATTTTTTCCATTGGATGCTTTCCCCACTCATCATTGAAAGGCATCAGGCTAAATCATTTTCAAAGAATCTTGTAGAATTAGAGATTCCCATTCATCCAATCCTTGGAAGCCAAGAATAGATTCTAAAAAAGCAAGCAAAATATTTGTCCTACAGAGAAGACTTGCTCTGAATATGCTGAGGTGTAGTAGTGAGATATGATCTGGAAATTAATAGAGTTAAAATGTAAACTTTCATGATTATCTTGTAAAACCAAACATAACTTTTCATGACTTAAAAAATAATATAACATAAACACTAAGAATAAGGTTAAAAATGTTAAACTTTCTGTTTTACTCTAAATCTGCACAGAACATAAATAGTATAAACCAGCATGAGTTTGTCTCAGGCCTTGACTACAATAGATTCTCAATCACCATTTTACATAATGTACATTTAGATGCAAGCTCTCAACATCTAATTGACACAGCTTTTAGAATAATGGAGAATTAATGTCACATTATATGATATTAAATGCAGCTTTTTGGTTCTGCAAAGCATTATTATCCTAAATACTTTTTATTAAACTTTTCTTCTGGGGATCTTGTTGGTTTACTCATTGCTTTTCAACATTTTTCTTCCCCTGCTGCAGATACCTGTGAAATTAAGCAGAGAAGGACTTCTTCAACCAGCAAAACCCATTGTTCTAAAGGTTGTGCCAAGAGATGCAGTCATAACTGGAGCATGACGTTCCCTCAAGGAGTTCTATTGGATTCTTCAGAAAGTACATTGAACCCTTTAATTTATCTCATAAATGAATTCAAGATAAAATGGTTCTTAATTGACTGCCTTGACTTGTGGTTACAGATTCATTGCATCCATTGATCTTTCTCCATGTCTACCCAAATTACAATCTAATATAAAGGAGATGACAAGTCAGTGACAGAACAGAAAATTCACCTTCACTTCTTGTGGGACCATCTCCATCCACATTTGAATGTCTCTGTTAATTTCTTTTGATGATAACCATGTATCTGTAATTTGATCAATAATTTTTTGAAAAAAAGGTGAACTATTGTGACATCTCTAATTGTAGAATTGGTATCAGATGTTTTAGTTGCAATATTCTACACTAAAAGTCTTGTCCCTGTCTCCTTTCCCAACCATTGGCTGTTGACAACTTTATTTGCCAATGAAAGCCAACTGGGGGCAGGTTTCCTTTAACCTATATGTGGGACTCTGCAAACAGGTTTTGAGGTAATATTATTAGCATAAGAACACAAGCTGCTACATTCTCCCTATTTTGTTCACTAAAGGCCTTTTCTTTCAGATATACACAGAACATAACTATAACAGTTATGTAAACTATGAGGTATGATATACAGTAATAACATCCAGTCTATCAAGCTTGTCAATGTGGGTACATTGTTCTAACATCTATCTTACATTAAAGATATTACAATTCTATAAGTGAATTCTGTTCTGATTTTCCTTGCAGCATCATCTGAAAACCATCCTTTCAAAACTACATCATCTTTCCTAATGTTAAACAATTTAAGTTTGAATATGAGACTATACCTAGTCTTCAACCCCATCAGAAATCAGAGAATGAATTAAATTTAACCTGAATATATAGGAAGCACAAAAACATAGCTTTCAAAACTTAACTAAATTATAGACACAGATGACTACTTGGACAGTCCCCTATACCGCAAAACATTGAATCATCTGTCTTCAGCCTTCTGGCCAGTATCATCTAATGGACTTTCAGTGAAGCAGAAGCTATAAAAGACTAGCTTACTCTATCTTGGAAGAGCTAAGGTGCTGACTATCCAGCCCTTTCATCCTTTTCTGGAAAGTATTCTTTACCTTCAGATGAATTAGGGTAATTCTTGCCTAGTGGCTACCTTGGCACAATAAGAAACTCTGCCTGGAGTAAACAATGCTCAATATCTTCTTTAAACTGTGATGTGATACTGTGAGGAGCAGACATGACTTATAGTCAAATGATCTTTAACAATGATCTAAATATTTAATATATAAATTTAATAATCTGTCATATCCTGTGGATTTCTGTTGTTTTTGAAGACTATCTATCTATATAAAGTGTATAAGAACTGTTAATCCTTGACTATTCTTAGCTATTTCTACTTGAATAATATTGAAAACACTTTATTATAATTAAATTAGAATCTAATATAGTTATGAGTTTACTCTCTGATCCTCAACTTGCCTTATTTAATCATCTTAAACAATTTGTAATAGTAGCTGGAAGGACTGTGTGGGTCAAAGCCTTTTGTTTTCACAAGTTGCATAGACACAATGCCTTTCTTAGAGTAACAATATTAATTCAGATTTTATATCAATATACAAAGATTTACACCAATGAAAACCTTAAATCTTTATCCATATATAAATTCTGTACCAACGTAAGAAATGATAACTTCAATTTGCATCAGTTATAAAGAGTTGTACCAATATAAGTTTATGGCTATATGATGCTTTGCTTAGGAATAAATTCAGTAATCCATCCCATATATTTACTTCCTGTTCAAAATTATGACCATTCAAAAATTGTCCCTTAAAATGACTATCTATAATTTATAAAGTAACAATAACTGCACACCCTAACCCAAAGGATCAGGATGATGACTCTCCACAATTTCTTCCTGATGAATAGGAGCAATGAAGATTTCTTTTAAAGGAGCAGGGAGGGGTAGGAAAATAAGAAACATTGGTTAGAAATAAGGTAACTGGCTTTAGCATTTATTATCCAGTCTCTGTATGTCTAGAAACCTCAGGGTTTATCTGAAGTTCTGGGATCTGTCTGAAAGGCTAGATGAATCAAGTTTATCGGGAATCAGCCTCATGTTCTGAAGTTGTTTTGAAAGCAAGTCTCTGGAAAGCATCAGGAAGGAGGGAGTTGAAATACCAGGTTGTTTTAGTGTTCCTGCAGACAAATCTTGTTAGAGCTTCAGATTCTGCAATATATGAATCTTACAACCAAAATTATAGTACTATTAAGATATTTGTATGGGTTGTGTAAGGTGCACAGATCAGGGAAGTATGAAATTTTGCTTCTTATTTGAGGAGCTGAAAGACAACTATCCTTTTATACAGCAAACCAATAGTCACCATCAAACTAAATGAAGAGAAACTTGAAGCAATCCCACTAAAATCAGGGACTAGACAAGGCTACCCAGTCTCTCTCTCTCTACCTATTCAATATAGTACCCAAAGTTCTAGCCCGGGCAATTAGACAACAAAAGGAGGTCAAAGGGATACATACTGAAAAGGGAGAAGATACCACTATTTGCAAAATATATGATAGTATACATAAGTGACCCCAAAAATTCCACCAGAGAACTCTTATAGCTGATAAACAAGTTCAGCAAAGAGGTTGGATGTAAAATTAACTCAAACAAATCAGTAGCCTTTCTCTAATCAAAGGACAAACTGGCTGAGAAAGAAATTAGGGAAATGACACCCTTCACAATAGTCACAACTATTATAAAATATCTTTGTGCAACTCCAATCAAGCAAGTGAAAGATCTGTATAGGAATTTAAAGTCTCTGAAAAAGAGATTGAAGAAGTCCTCAGAAGATGTAAAGTTCTCCTGTGTTTATGGATCAGCAGAATTAACATAGTAAAAATGGCCATCTTACAAAAAGCAATCTACAGATTCAATGCAATCTCCAACAAAATTCTCAGTCAATAATTCATAGAGTTAGAAAAACAATTTTCAAATTCATTTAGAATAACAAAAAACCCCAGGATAGCAAGAACTCAACGATAAAAAAAATCTTCTGGGGGAATCACCATACCTGACCTCCTACAGAGCAATAGTGGCAAAAACAGATTGGTATTGGTACAGAGACAGATAGATCAATGGAATAGAATTGCAGACCCTAAATTAAACCCACATACTTATGATCACCTGATCTTTGTCAAAGAAGCCATAACTATTCAGTGGATAAAAGACAGCATATTCAACAAATGGTGCCAGCTCAAGTGGAGGTTGGCATGTAGAAGAATGTAAACTGATCCATTTTAATCTCCTTGCTCAAAGCTCATGTCCAAATGGATCAAAGACCTCCACAAAAAGCCAGATACACTGAATCCCATAGAATAGAAAAGGGAAAGAGCCTCAAACATATTGACATAGGGGAAAATTTCCTGAAGAGAACACCAATGGCGTAGGCTCTAAGACAAATGGAATCTCATAAAATTGAAAGCCTTCTAAAAGGCAATAGACATTGTCAGTAGGACAATATGACAACCTACAGACTGGGAAAAGGCAATCCTCTATGTGATAGAGGGCTAATATCAAAAACATAATAAGGAATCAAGAAGTTAGGCTCCTGAGAAATAAATAATCCTATTAAAAATTCGGTATAGCGCTAAACAGAAAATTCTCAACTGAGGAATCATGACTGGCCTAGAAGCTCCTAAAGAAATGTTAAACATCTTTAGTTATTGGGAAAATGTAAATCAAAATGATCATGAGATTCTACCTCACACCAGTCAGAATGGCTAAGTTCCAAAACTCAGGTGACAGCTGATGATTATGAGGATGTGGAGCAAGGAACACTCTTTCATTGCTTGTGGCATTACAAGCTGTTACAACTACTCTGAAAATCTGTCTGGTGGTTCCTCAGAAAATTGAACACAGTAATACCTGAGGACCCAGCTATGCCACTCCTGTGCATATACTCAAAAGATGCTACAACATACAACAAGGGCACATTCTGCACTATGTTCACAGCAGCAAGTTCTTAGTGTACATATGGGTATTGGAAGTTCAGATTCTGAGGAAGTTATACTAATAAAGAGCTAAAAATGGAGATTTTGCCTCCTTTAGTGACTGCAAAGTGCAGCAGAAATGATGGGAAACCTCTTTAAATCCTAGTGTTACTCTAGTGTCACTTCTTCCGGGAGGACTCAAACTGGATGCAAAAAAAAAAAAAAAAAGGAAAACTTAAAATGATATGCTTTCAATGCCCTGTGTTTGAAGTGCAAAAGAAACAAGAGAATTAAAAGTTAGATACTACACTCCCATTCCTTTTAAACAACTACAAGAATTAAAAACTGCCTGTGCTCAGTATGGACCTACTGCTACATTCTCCATTCACTTGTTAGATGACCTGTCTACTAAAGCTCTTCCATCTGCAGATTGGAAACAGTTAGCTCATATATGTTTCGGAGGAGGAGATTATCTGTTTTTGAAAATAGAATCTTTTGAAAGATGCCAGCAGACAGCAGAGCTAAATGCTAGAGCTGGCAATCAGGTTACTTATGAGATGTTAACAGAAAGTTAACAGGATATACAGACTCTGTTATAATTTAATCCTGGCACTTATGGTCAAATTGGTGCTGCTGCTTGTAGGGCCTGGAATATCTTGCCTAATAAAAGGGATTTGTCTCAAGATATTAAAAAATAAGTCAGGGAATTGATAATCTTTTTTAGGAGTTTGTTGATATGCTGATTAAAGCATCAGGGAGAGTGTTTGGTGATACTAATGCTGGAATGCTTTTAGTAAAACAACTGACTTATGAGAATGCAAACAGCCTCTCATGCTGCCATAAGACTTTATAGAAAGACTGGCACTATTACAGACTAAAATAGATTATGTTCTGAGATTGGTCCCTCTTATGTACAGGGTATGCCCATGGCTGCTGCACTACAGGGAAATGCTATACAAGTTTTGTTTCAAAAGAGTGGAAAAGGAAAAAGAAGGGTTAATAGGCCTCTTGGAAGTTGTTTTGGGTGTGGACACACAGGGCATCTAGGGAGGAATTGTCTGAATAAAACTAAGGAAAATAATGAGAAAAAAAAAACAAGACTGGATCCCAGTCCTACCTACACAGTATTAACTCCTGAAATTGGGATGGAGGCTCTTCCTACCAGAATATATGGTCTGTTATTGTCAGAAACTGTAGGACTGATACTGGAAAGAAGCAGTGCCACTATGGCAGGACTGATGATTGCTCCATGAGTTATAGATACAGATTGTACTGGGGAAATTAAAATTATGATCCCTTCACCTACCCATATTTCTGTCGTCCAACTTGGATGTAGTGTTGCTCAATTACTCCTTATACTGTTGATTATGACAGAAAATAAGGTTAAAGCTAATGTTTGAGGAACGAAAGAATTTGTTTTTCAGATTCTTATTGGGTTCAAGCAATAAAAGCTTTAAGTCATGAATTAGTTTTAAGAATAAATAGAAAAAAATTTACATGGTTGCTGGATATAGGAGCAGATGTATTAGTAATGACTTCTATACATTGGCCTAGATGTTGGCCGAAAACAACTGCCGTTACTCAATTACAAAAGCAGTGATCTCTTACATTGGGAAGATGACAAAGGACACTAAGGATGTTTTCAACCTAACATTGTTTCTAATTTTCCTGTTAATTTGTGGGGAAGAGATACAATGAAGGAAATGGGAGTCTTTTTATACAGTCCAAATAACAAAGTTACTCAACAAATGGTTGATTGTGGCTATTTGCCTAACCAAGGGGTATGAAAGCAAAATCAGTGAGAATTGGAGCCCATTCTATTACTCTTAGAAAAGGAAAAACAGGTCCAAGGTATTTTTAATGGAGACCATTAACAAGCCTGCACTCCATACAGATAAGATTACTGGGAAAGGGATGTTCCTGCATGAGTGGATCAGTGGTCTCTTACTTCAGAAAAAATTCTGGCCACTTAACAGCAAATGTAGGAGCAATTGCAATATGGCCACATTGAAACTTCTAGTTCCCACTGGAACTCACCTATATTTGCAATTTAAAAAATCAGACAAGTGGAGATTATTGTAAGATTTACAAAGGGTTAATGAAACCATGAAACTTATTGTGACCTTACAATCTGACTTACCTACACAAGCTGCCATTCCAAAAATTACATATAAAATTATCATAGATTTAAAAGATTGTTTTTATACTATTCTTTTCTATCCTGATGACTATCAAAGGTTTGCATCTAGTGTGCCTTTTTGCAATTTTACAGAGTACATGAAGTGATATCATTGGAAAGTTTTGCTTCAAGGTATGACTAATAGCCCCACATTATGTCAAAAATTTGTTACTGCTTCAATATAAAAGGTAAAGGCTTTGAATCCTTCTGTGTATATTATTCATTATATGGATGATATTTTATTAGCTTATCTCTCTGAAGGAGTTTTACTCTTTTGCTCTTTTACAACAAGAAAATCCTAATTCATTTCAAAAGTTAACTAATGAGGGATGAATAGCTTTGTAGCAAGCAGAGGAAGGTATTAGTCAACAGCAAATACATTATACAGACTATGATAAATTGTTGGCAGATTTTATTCTTGCTACTTGTGTACCCACAGCAGTTCTTTGACAAAAGGTTCTGTTAATTTGGATTCATCCTTCTTCATTTCCATGTAAAGTTCTAGCACTCTATTATGAAGTTGTTGCTGTTTTAATACAGAATTGTAAGATAGACTCACAAAAGTATTTTGAGAAAGAACATGATAAGTATTTATTCCTTATTCCAAACAGCAATTAAATTGGTTATTGTAGAATACTGATATTTGGCTTATTGCATTTGCAAACTTTGCAGGAAACATTGATAATCATTATCCAAAAGACAAGTTGTTACAATTTACCTCTATGTATGTTTTTGTGTTTCCTGTAAATTTACACATGCAGCCCATAGAAAATGTGTTTACTATATTTATAGATGACTCATCTAATGGGAAGGCAGCATATGTCATTTGATCACATGTTCATACTCTTGAGTTTTCCCTTGCTTCAGCACAAATAATTGAATTATATGTTGTAGCTGCTGTTTTTGAAATGTTGAAAAATTATGCTTTTAATTTGTATACTGATAGTCAATATATAGCTCATGGTTTACAATTGCTTGAAACTATTTCTATTTTTTAAGATACTGCTAATACTCAAAAATTGCAATTATTTATTCAACCCAATTTAAGAGAATATACTTTTCTTTACATTATAGGACATTTAAGAGCTCATATGGGTTTGCCCAGATCCCTTAGTGAGGACAATGCCAAAGAAGGTTTGTATACCAGGAATGTTATAGGCCTTACACAGGAACAATTGGCCAAACAGTCTCATTCTTTAAATCATCAAGATAGTAATAGCTTGAGATAAAAATTTGGTATCTCTAGAGAATATGCATGTCAAATTGTAAAGACTTCTCCTCAAAGTCCTCAGTTTCTTTCTGTACCACACAATGGTGTTAATCCTCAAGGACTTGAATCTAATCAATTATGGCATATGGATGTTACTCATATTTCTCATTTTGGAGAATTAAATATATATATGTGACTATTTACACTTTCTCAGGCTTTTTAGTATCAATTGCTTTAACAGGAGAAGCAACTAAAAATATAATTAGTCACTGCCTACGTTGTTTTTCTATGCCACATCTTCCAAATCAGATTAAAACAGACAATAGACCAGGCTACTGCAGTGGAGTATTTGAGACTTTCTGTTAACAATTTAATATTACCCAAATTACTAGGATCCCTTTCAATCCTCAAGGGCAAGGTATTGTAGAACAGGACCATGGAACTTTAAAACAATGTCTTTATAAAATAAAAGAAGGGGATTTATACCCCCCCATACACCAGAAAAGTATTTAAATCATGGTGTTTTTATATTAAATTTTAAAAATTTGAACATTCATCAACTTTTCAGCTGCTGAGCGTTTTTTTGGCATCCTCATATATCTACTACATATGCTTCAGTGAAATGGAAGGATCCTATGACAGGCAAATGACATGGATCTGACCCTATACTCATTAGGGAACGAGGTCACATTTGTGTTTTTCTCAGGAAGTAAGTGAAGGGCAATGGCTGCTAGAAAGTTTGGTGCAACACATAGAAAATCCCACCTTCCTGCTGATTCCCTTTCTGATGATAATGATGATGATGGTTAAGTCTTCTGGGCCTATGTTCCTGATTCACCACTGGTACATTCAGCAGTGTGGTCCAGTCTGGAGATTCTTGTGACTCAACTTCTTGGATCTACCCTGACAGGGAGTCAATTTATAAGAGCATGACTTTTAATGCTTTTGGTGATGGGATTTCTGTTTGCTTTGTGAAGAATAGTACAAGTGATTGGTGTGTTTCTGTTTCCTCAAATTTGGAAGAGAAATGTTTCACAAACCATAGCTCAAAGCTTAGTATGGACATACCTAGACATTATAAGGGATTTGCCCCCAATCCTCATGAGATATGACCTTGTGTATCTGAATCCACAGAAAATGTGAAACTGGCATTTAACAAAACTGGTAGATGGAAAGATGTTATAATAAACCCCAGTGTAGTGTAATATTTCCAATAATATGCAAATTATTGATTGGGCAGGGAATCAATCAAACATTGGGCAAAAGGAGATGGCCATAGGCCTTTGGGAGTCAGAAACAGGCCATTTCCAATGGTATACATGGAAGTTAGCTGTATCTCCTTGTGAAGTTATGTTGGCAATAGACAATATTGGGACAAGATCTGGACTTTGAACAAGTGTTAGTGCATGTGGTAAGGGTGCTAATATTTCATTAATTGGCCATGTTAAAATTATTCTTGTTTCTTCTACAGGATTTAATGTAAGTTGTATTGATTGTACACTTTCTAATTGTGTTAGTTCACTGAATCCTGGCATGTCTTTTATGGCAGTCTACCAACCATCTTTTGTTTTATTGCCTGTGAGAATTGCAGGACCGTGGTATTCTGAAAAAAAGCTTGCAAATACTGGAAGAAGTGAGTCAGGTTTTAAGCAGAAGCAAGAGGGTAGTGGGCTTGATTATTGCTCTTATAGCAGCTTTAATTACATTAATAGCTAGCACCACTGCTTCTGCAATTGCTTTGACACAAGATGTTAAAACAGCTACTTTTGTTAATCATTTAGCCAAAAAAAAAATGTTACTAATGCTTTAAGTATTCAAGAGGGTTTAGATAGGTGTTTGGAGCGACAGATTAATGTTCTTTACATTAAATTTCAAATTATTGGAGAGGAGGTTCAGTTTAAGAATAAGAAGCCATCTCAAATGTCATGCTATATACCAATGGATTTGTATCACTTCTAAAATTTACAATGATAGTTACTATAATTGAGAAAGAGTTAAAACATTTGCAAAGTACATTTTCAGAGTATTTGGCATAATTCCAACATCTCTATGAATGCCTTAACTTCATATGACAAGATAATCAATCTAAAGTGCTTCTCTACTGAGCTTTGATGCTATGGAAATTGTTAATAAAATTATTCGTGGCTTGAGGTCCCTATTTCTATCTTGTTCAAGTTTCAAGATTGGCATATGTAGCTTGATCATGCTAGCCCTTCTTGTCCTGGGAACACATTTATTTCTGCCCATTGTGAAAAAACTCGCGTTTAACAACATCAATATGTTGGCCGCCAAAATACATAGACTTAAACTAAAAATGGATCCCCAAACAAAGTTATTAATTTAACAGGCTGGCAGTCAGTGATGGGTAAGATTGTGCATCTAAAACAGAAATGCATTGTTTTTGATAATGCATATTCCATGTCGGGTAAGGAAAGCATTCATGTCAAAACAACTGAAGACAGATGCAGTCTTGTTTATGAAATAAAAACGTGGGAGATATGGAGAACTTTTTGGTCACCTTCTAGAAATCTGGAAGGAAATTGACAGTGGGTTAGGACACAGAATTAAGCTCTCATCCTGGATTACCTGTTGACTGACTGAGCTGGCTTGGGCACCCTATTCCTCCTTCTTCCTTCCTCCAAGAAAACAAAAAATTCATCCCCTTGCCTTGAGATTCAAGTATATGCCCTATTATTCTTCCATGTGTCAGCAGGCCAGAAAATCTTCCAGCAGACCCTGGGCTGACTTGACTCTGTCTGATAGGCAGGCTGTCACAGAAGCAGGCAAATGGAGCCTGGCATCTAACTGTTTTAATTTATATAAGCCAAAGCTGTCTCAGCTATTGGTGCAGAATGAGTGTGCATATCTTAGGCATCCCTTCAAGATCTGTGAATCTTACCTGTCTTCGGAAACAAAAATCCTGGCGTTCATGCCCTCTCTTAGGTTGATCCACCTCTGAGAGAATAGTATTCTTTCACTACTATCCTCTGCAATGGGAGACATAATCCTTTAAGTTACAGTTCTGAACCAAGTATGTTGGAAATACACACAAAGGGAATGGAAGATACACTTAAGCACAAGAGGTAACAGGCATAATCCTATAATCATTATAGTACCCAAGGCAAGTATACTGAAAAGGTCAAATGAGTAAAGGAAGACCAGAAAGGCATATACTTTCTTAATTGCTCTAATCATTCACAGGCAACCTTTACAGCATCGAATTGTAGGGGTTTAGTATCTTTTAGATTGAAAATTTCTTGATGCAACTAAATTAGATCCATGGAAACATTAGCATCATGCCAAATACTTTTAAGACACACATGTACCCTGCCCCAAGTAGCTGGCTTTCTTTATAAACATTGGGAGTAATACAAATCCAGTGACATTCTACATGACATTCTAAATGTGATCTCACCTTTAGGCCAAGGACTTTGTCTCCTAAACACTTTACTTCCTCATATAAGGCATTCATCTTTTGTTCTAACTTACTATCTATATTTTCCTGCATCCCTAAGGCTAAGGTGAGATTCTTAGACAACTCATTAACAAAGTGAACAGTTTGAACAGATTGAGACAATATTACTGCAGTAGCAGCAGCATTAGCCCTAATAGACACTATAGCAAGAATTCCAGCAGTGATCAATCCAACCATTTTTTTTTAGGTCTACTCAAAACTTTTTGAATTTCATGCAATACTTGCAAACCTCTATCTGCATATGAAAGTTCTAAAACATTGAGTGGAATCATAACAAATGAAGGTTGATGAAGTTCCATAGCAGAAATTCCTTATACAATGTCAGATACAGAATTCATCAAGTTATAGCCATAGCTAGTTATATTGAATCTAAACTCATACACGGCAATGTTAATTCTCCCTACCAACAAGGCATATGGTGGGGAAACACAGGAAGTACATTTCCCACTGACACCAATCTGAACCTGGTGTTTCATCTCTGTTTGCAGCTGTATTAGTCAGTGTAACATCTCCCAAACATACGTGTGTAGTGATCTTGTGTCTGACCTCCAAGTCCTCTAAACAGTCCTTTTTGGCAGGCATCTAGCTTTATTTGAAAACTCTCCTTTCTTGCTCTGATCTGACAGCTCTCCTCGAGTTGTCATCCAGAAGCAGCTCATCAGCATGAGCATCAGCATGAGCATGAGAATGAACATCAGCATCAGCATGAGCATGAGAATGAACATCAGCATCAGCATGAGCATCAGCATGAGCATCTGCATGAGCATCAGCATGAGCATCAGCATTAGCATTAGCATGAGCATCAGCATGAGAATGAGCATGAGCATGAGTATCAGCATGAACATGAGCATGAGTATCAGCATGAACAT